>NC_056741.1:898919890-899169890 GCF_019279795.1 Protopterus annectens | reverse complement strand
ATACAATCAATAATACTTCCACCTACAAAATAATTATCAAGAAACTGAACACACTAATGTTAAATTTCTTATGGGCACCTAATAGACCTAGGATTGCATTAAAGAAACATACTAATAGCTGGTCTCAATGGGGTATTTCTTTTCCAGACTTTAATTTATATACTATCTCTTCTATTGTAAAAGTTATTACTTTATTAATAGATCAGTCATATGTCACAAAATGGAAAGTTTATTGGGAGCTAATTAGTATACACTTCATGAAAATCTCCTTAACACATAAAAATATGATTGTAAATAACTCCATGTTATGGTTACTAAAGGAATTTTGTACTTCACCTATTACACCTAAACATATGGTTTGTTACCCATTAAATATTATTATTAGTTATCGTAACTTTATATTCATGCACCCTAAGTATAGGGAATGGAATTTTATTGTATTTCCTATAATGTATACTCAGGGTATGCTTTTGTCATCTACTTCTGAAGGAACTCATTTAGCTATAGATAATGATCTAAAGTACTGGTATCAGTTGATATCTGATAATAAAGTTAAAAATCTAGATTTCTTAAAACAAGAATTTGATCTAAGAGAAACTTGCTGGTTAGAGGTTCAGACCTTTAGACAACATCTCATTAATAAAATAGATTTAATGTCTACAACTGTTAAAGAATCTATTCCAACACTGATTGATTACTTGATATTAAATTTACAACATAAAGTTTCTGATAAAGGTAAACTTTCATACATACATAAAGTTATCAGACAAGAAACTTTTTACAGTGTAGATTCATTCTGGAATTATTTCACTTCTATTAATGGGGACCCACCAAATCAACAAGATAAACAATATATATTGGAATCTGCTTACAGAACTACGTCTTCCATTGTCTGGAGACTTTATACATGGAAATTTTTACATAGATCCTTTTATACACCTTTGATGATGAATAAAATAAATAATAAAGATAATCTATGTAAAAGATGTAATGTAGAAATTAATGCTGACTGGGCTCATATGTTTTATGACTGTATAAAATTGAAAGAATACTGGAAGTCAATTAATGAATTTTTGCAGGCTTTTTTACAGATAATTTCATTATTTCTAAATCTCTTATATTATTCAACACACCTGTACCTCAAAGTGTTAAAAAGGTTAAGCTTCCCTTGTTATGGTCTATTCTAGCAGTGGCTAGGAAAATAATAACTAGAAACTGGATTTCAGATACACCTCCTTCGTTCAATGAATTTAAAAATGTTATGAATTTAGTGTGCCATATGGAAATAAACACAATTAGGACTAGAACAAATAGAAAAACATCTTATTTTATTGTATGGGATAATTTACAAAATTTGTTAAAAAAATTTTAATTTCAATAACATGGTATTTTAGTTTAATTAATTGATCTGATTGTAGTGGATGTCTTTGTAAATACTTTAGTTGTTTTGTTGAATATTATAATAATACCTATTTTTAATTACTTGTATAAAATTGTTATGATATTTCTCTTATATGTTAAAACAATAAACCTGTTTTGAAAAAAAGTCTTGAAAACCTCAGAGGAGTGTACTCTTTAGTGGCAGGAAATCTCTGAAGGGCTTGTTGCCAAAACCTGTCTTTTTAGTCAGCTGAGCTTCAGCTGACTGATGGTTTGGTACATAGAAGGTGCCCTGAAGCTTTGGAAGCTGGCCAGGTGTTATATCCTAGGCTGGATATAACCCATATAGCTAAGGCTACTGCAGCAGTGATCAGTATGATAAACACGATATCTAATGCCATCATATATTAGATGGTGACTACATAAAGACTGTAAAATTTAAATTTTTCCAGGTTTAACTGAAGTTTCCCATATTGTCCATTAGGTTTTGTCTCCAGAAAGTGATATTAGAAATTTGAAGTGGAAAATATTTACTAATTTTGAAGTAATAAAAACATTCACGCTTCATTAATATACAATGAGGGTAGTACAGTGGTGCAGTAATTAGCAGTTCTGCCTCGTAGCTATTAGCTCTCTGGTTTGATTCCTGGCTACTGTCACTTTCTGTGTGGTGTATCAATGATGTCCCTCTGTCTACATTATGTTTTTTGTTAGAGTTTCATCCCACATTGTAAAGACATGCCATTAGGAGAATTGGTAATCTTCTAAATAGGAACATAGGAGCAGTACTAGGGAAGCCATCACAGGAAACATAAGATGCCTAGCCATATACACCTTTAAGAAGACACACATTTTTTTTGAACGGCATTTCTTGGATGGTGATGATTATCCGCATTTTAATACCATGGAAAATATCATTTGAAAGTTAAGCAAAAAAAAAAATCCTGCAAATATTTTGAGACAAAACTGATTTGAGAGTTTAGGAGGTGATGTCAGCAGTTCACTGAATCAATATAATCTGAAGTGGTAAACAGGAATTTGGCCACTATTGCCTTGATCAACTACTCTGCATATAAGTAATTCATGTTTTCTTGTGGTGCAACCTTGTTATTAAAAGTACAAAAGTTAGATTATGCACAGAAAAAAGTCTTCAGTTGTCAGTTTGCATGCAACAAAATAAAACTGGATGTATCAAATGCACTCAGCAGCTGTGAGACACTGCAGCTTCACTGATGTGGTTTAAACATAGCAGTACTATTTTTTCTCTCAGATCTAGATTATTCAGTTATTTGCTGATCTTATCAATATTTATACAGTTTCTTGGTGCATGTCTGACAATCAGTACATTTTGGCTGTATAAAGTTTTTATTACTAACTATATGTGGTTTAGTTGTATCTTATTTTATAACATATGTTCTCTTTTTGGTTTTCTGCTATAATTTTTGAAGGCACCTGTTGCACTTCTTAATATGCATAGATTAAGGTGCTCATTCTAAGTTGTAAAATGACTTAAATATTAAAAAATAACTCATTTGGAAATCTCACATTTACTGTGGTATTCACTAAGGCTAAACTGATTCAGCTTTGCCATTTGATGATTGCAAAATAATACATAATACCCTTGAATTGTAAAGACGGGATGATTTCATCCTTGGGCTTTTATACAGATGTCACATTGACATTCCTGTATTATGGATCTGTAATTCAAAAGTGACAACTTGAACCTATTTATTCTGTTAATTAACAGCAAAACGTTTAGTATTTTTAAGTGAGGTTTTCATTAAACTCATGGGATAGTTTTTTACATGGCTCCCTATTGAAATGTTGGTACTTAAAATGCCAAGTGCTGAAAAGCCATAAAAGAAAGGAAGAAAGAAAGAAAGAAAACCCGGAGAAGAACAAATCTCAAAAATTGCTCTTCTCCTTACAACTTCTTTTTACATGGGTGCATCCCCTACCAAACGTATATGTATATATATCAGAGATTGTTATACCTCATAGAAAAGGGAATATTCTGAGAAATGGCATCTCGGACTTAGTATATGTAAGTCCGATCTTTTGGCCATTCAGTTGAGACTCCACATTTTGGGATCCACGCTAGTGGATCCTAATATTTCAAATAGTTCTCTTTTTACACACGTACTTTCAGCCTAATTCAAAAACATTTGTGCTAGTACAGTGGTTCTTTCTTTTAGAGGTGTCAGAATTAAATAGTCATACACAGCTTGCTCTGAGTGAACTCTATAGCCTATAACTAGAAATTCAGGTTATTAACTTAGAACAGTTTTGGTTTGAGGCATAACATGGTGTGGCTCATACCAGAAATCTGAAGGTGGACTACTATGTAGATGATGGAAAATAAACTTTTTTTTTCTCCCCACAGCTGATCCATTAGCAGTCACCAGCTTCTCTCCTCATTCACTGTGCCCACTATACTCACCTTAGCCTCCTCCAGTCTCAGTCTATCCTAACCCAAGTCTAAGGCCATTGAGAAGATTGAAAATGCTGGTGCAACATTATGCTCCTGCCAGGGAGTATGCCCTATACCCTACCACTCCTCAGCAGTCTTGCAAGATCTGCAGCCACTGCCTTCAGCAGGTGCAAGCACACTTCCACGCATGCACAACTGCATGATCAAGTGGTATACAACTTCCAAGATACAGCTTGCCAGACTCTTAATGCTGCTGCCTAGGCTGCCTTTCTCCCCAGCAGGATGAGCCACTAACTCCTGTCCTCCTCCATGAGGCCCCTTCAGCACCTGAGCGGCTAGTTGAACACAGGCTGTCTGGGGTATAGTAAGGGCTTTATTCCTCTGTGGCACAGGGCTGCAGAAGTTGGAAAGTAAGCTTTGACAGCTTTCCTTTATCAACATGTACCAGCAGATACGTATTTTTTAAAATTGACACATAAACTAAAGCGAAGAGAAGCTTATTTTTTTAACAAGTAAGTTTTAGAAAAGTACAGAACACTTTTTTCAGCTTTATGCACCCTGACAGTTTCTTGTACATGTGACCAAGCTGCCATCCTGCCTTTGTTTCAGAATATACAAATAGTCAACCTCTAATCAAAATATATACTGCTTTGCTGTAGACATTTTGGAGATAAACACATATTCTAGATGAACAAAGCCCTTCTTCTTTGGCTTATGCATTAGTGTAAAAATGAGGAAGAAAAAAATGTTTTAGACATTTTTAACCTGATGGCATATTATTTCTTCTTGTACTACATATTAGGCTCTATCACTTTATGGTTTAATTTGGTCTAATATCTCAATATGTGGCAGCAACTGTGTTACATTTCATATGTACAGCAATGGATAACCTATATTGTGAATCATTATTAACAAATACACTGAAATGTTTTCTTCTACCTCTTTAACAATATATTGTTACTGATTGTACACCACTGCCATAACATCTGGAAAGAATACGAATAATAAAGTTGTGCATATACACTCCATCCGACAGTGTAACTGTACAAGTCAGTATAGTAGTCCTTTTAATATCTTTGTATTTCCTCTCAGAAATGTTATGGAATATATACCTGATTATTCTTTTGTTAATCTGGATTAAAGCATGATAGTCTCAGAACTGCCTGATCTTTCTCTCATTCAAAGGTGATAATTGAAAGCGGGTTCTATTTTGCTATGAGTCATTTCCAAATCTCCTCTATGGAAGAAGTTGGATGATTTTCTTCAAGTTGAACAGTTGTACAAGTAGGTCTTTTCAATGGTCCAGTCAGGTGGGATGTCCTCTGGTTTATGTGATTTGATGTGTTTCTGCATTGTAGAGAGACTGGAACAGTATTCTAGACAAATGGTACACTGGTAAGGTGAGGCACCATTGTGGGTTCTGAGGTGTTTAATCATAGCTGAATAATCCCGAGAACGTTGATGGCAGAGTTTACATTCAAATGGCTTCTCACCTATTGAAAGTAAAAGGAAGCACAATATATATTATATAAGATGACATTATTATCATGCTGCAAATTTCCTCTTACCTGTTATTCAGTGTTCTGACTTTGTAGTTAACAGTTTTATACTTCTATCAGCATACCTTGCGCCTTTTCTACTCTGCAGCTCTGTTCTGGTCTTTGTTGTATTGCTGCTTTGCTTCTCATAACTGGTTATATCGTACAGTTTTTGGGAAGAAAGTAAGCCTCCTATACAAATTTTCTGCCTAGCACAAAGATGTTCTGATACCTTGGAAGAGAAGGTGCACTAATCTCACTAAACTAAAAGGAAAGCAAACCAACACAACAAAACCATGGTTTTATTCTTGCAGATGTCATAGCATGAGCATCTGTATTTATCATATATCAGGCATTAACTTCAATTGGGGAACCATTTTATGGTTACTAATATACTGCAGTCTAACAGTGAGCCAGTATAAATAACATCATGCTGAGGTGATCACTGTAGAGTTCCACTACAGAAGCAGTAACGCTTGCATATATTTAGTACAGTGTTACAGATAATGCTAATAATATTAAGCAGAGATTGCCTCCCTTTAGCATACTGTCTCAAAATATAGCAATTTCTGCACTGTGACTTTTTTAGTTCATGACACTTTGCTTTTAAATATTTTAATTGTTAACATTTGGACCATAATGGCTGTATTTTTTTTCTTTAAACACCTTTATTAAATCATCACAGTGGTACAGAGGATAGCATTGTCACCTCACAGCAAGAGGTTTTCCGGTTTGATTTTTGGCTGGGGTGCCGTCTGTGCCAAGTCTGCATTGTCCTCCCTTTGTTCATGTGGATTTCCCCTGGTGCTTTGGTTTCCTCTAACATTCACTGGCCATAGATGTGAATGTGGATGTGAGTATATGGTGTGGATATACTACCATGGCAGGGTTAGCCACACGGTGGTGTGAACCTTGGCTGTAGATGATTGCCACTGTTGAAATGGCACCCTGACCCATGAGGAAAAAAATGGGAAAAGGGGTTGTGGGTGGATTAAATGATCACATAAGACACAGGCAAACATACATTAATAATAAAGAAAACAAATGATATTAACATTTTTCCATTTACATATCAAATATCCTTTCTTTTTTGTACATAGGTTCATAGGTTGGTACTATGCTATTGGCCCTAAGGCCTATACAAGCCTAGCCATAACAATTCTCTGGCTATTACTTCCCACAGTATTTACTTCCCTGGATCCTGTCTAGCAGGTCGACTGACGTGATCCCCGGGGTAAATTTCCTATCTCCCATCCAATCATCAAGGTTCCTTTTGAAGAGGGCCAAAAAGGTGCGCTGCTTGACATGTATGGGCAGTCTATTCCAGAGTCTGAGGAGTCTTTGGGTCAGGAACCTATCCCTCCAGCATGTTTTGTTCATTGTGATGACCAAGTTTAGACCCTGGAGCGTGTGTCTCTGAGGGATTGGGATTTCTTTAAGTGTAGCATATCCAACAGCTCTGGGTTTGACATGGCCTTGTATGTTAAGTGGAGATCTCCTCTGAGTAGACAATATGCGACAGAGTATTGGTGGAGTTTTTTTAGATGGTCAGCATTGGGCATCTGCTTTAGGCCTGTGATTCTTTTAGTGAGGTATTTCTGCGGCCTTTCCAGTTGCTGCAGATGTCTTGAGAGGTACATACAAATGGGGTGTTGTATTCTATAATGGGTCTAATGAGGTATGAGTACAGTGGGACAATGTCCTCCTTTTTTCTGGATGAAAAGCCCTTAGTGATGAGGTGTGCCACACAGAAGGATTTCCTGACTGTTGTGGCGATGTGGTTATTGAAGGTGAGACCACTGTCCACCTGTGTCCCTAAGTCTCTTATCACACTTTCAGTGTTTAGTGTACTGCCACCTATGTGGTAATTCACAGGTACATGTTTTTTCTCAAAGGAGATAACTATACATTTCTTGGGATTGAGCTTGAGCCCATAGCTCTGGCACCAAGCATCTGTTTCTATAAGGCGTGGAAGCCTTGGCGAGGTCCAGATAGGCTGTGTACACCACCTTACCCTTGCCCACGGCTCTGGAGACTGATTCAAGGAAGTCAATCAGGTTCAGGAGACAAGATCGGCCCTTCATGAACCCAAACTGCATGTGGTCCAGTGTTTGAAGGTTGCCAATGTCTTTGTTTATAAGTTCCCTGATAATACATTCCATGGCCTTGCAGATAAGGCTCATCAGACTGATGGGTTGATAGTTGGATCCCCCCTTGTGGAGTGGGGTAACTGTAGCTGTGTGCCACTCAGTGGGCACAAAGCCTGAGGTGAGGCTATGATTAAACATGACACTTAGGTGAGGTGCCAGTTCATTTTGTAGTTCATGTAGTACACAGCCTGGGATGTCATCTAGTCCCATGGATGCTGTATTCTTAGCTTTGGAGAGTGCATTTTTTACCTGTGTGGCCATTATTACCGGAATTTGGCAATCTTTCGGTATTCAGATGTGCCCTTTAGGGGGTGAGAGGGGGGTGAAGTTTGCACTGAATCGATCTGCCTAGATATTGGCAATATCCTTGGGATCAGTATATTTAATGCCATTCTGTTGTAGCTTAGAGCAGATCTGAGCATTGCCATTTAGATTCTTGACATAGATGTAGAATGCCTTGTGGTTGTCTTTGGAATCTTTGGCAATTTTATTTTCATAACTAGCTTTGGAGGATTTTATGAGGGATCTCAGCTTCTTACTGAGGCTGGTAAGGGAGTTTTTTGCATCCTGGGATTTTCCTCTTTTTCACAACAGTTTCTTCCTTGTGTTGTAAAGTTTGTTTATGGCAAGGGACCACCAGATTGGCTTCCTTTTGTTGGAGGAAAGTGTCTTGGTTCTATTGGGGATGGCATGATTCATGCATGAGTGGATGTGCTCATACAGTGCCTTCGTGTAGGATTCAGCAGTCGAACTTTCAGGTCCCGTCTGCATGGGTGTCATGAAGTTTGTCACTTCTGACTTGAGTAGAATGAAATTGGCTTTGGAGAAGTTTTTTTACGGAGCTTTCCTTACTGGGGGGTGGGGGTGCAATGTGGAAGTCAAGGGTGATTAGCTTATGGTCAGACCTGACCGAGGGGGTGACCATAGGTGTGGAGCATCGACTTCCCATGTTGGTAATGACCAGGTCTAGGATATTGGAGCCCCTGGTGGGACTAAGTATTAGTATGGAGAACATCCATATCTGTGCAGTAACGGAAACCTGGTTTAAGGCTCCAGAGAGCACCCCAGCACTACCAGGCTATAACTCATACAATACTTTTCGGCCACAGAGCCCGGATTGAAACACAAAAGACGGGGGTGTATCCATATTATTCAAGGATACCCACACCTCCAGGTTAGTGGCGCAGCACAATGCCTCAGAGATTATCCATGTGCAACTAACAATGGTCAAAACTGCAATTCAAATTGTAGCTTGCTAAAGACCACCCACCATGACCCAGGACCCCCATTCCACGTTTCTGGAGACATTGGAAAATATGAAGGTCCTACCAAATGCACTAATATTAGGTAAAAAACTTTCTTACACTGTGAAGGACACCAATGAGGAAGAGAAAAGGCAAACACTACTAAAAACTCCTGATGTCCACCACGGCAGTAAAACTTAATAGTAAAATCAAAACTTTAATGAAACGAATAAAATAAAATAAAGATCCTCAGATATGAGGAAGGCTTATTTGCTGAAAGCACTTATTGGAAGACTGAGGACTGCTTATTTTATGTTATATTCTTTTCATTAAAGTTTTGATTTTACTATTAAATTTTATTGCCGTGGTGGACATCAGGAGTTTTTAGTAGTAAATGCCCTAATATTGGGTAATTTCAATTACTCAAACATTAACTGGGAGAACTACTCAAGTACTAACTCCCTTGCCCAGCGCTTCCTAGAATTTATAAACTCAAACTCCCTGGATCAGCTGGTCAACAACCCCACCAGAGGTGACAACATATTGGACCTGGTCATCACCAACATGGGTGACTGGTGTTCTACACCAGAGGTCAACCCCTTGCTGGTTAGATCAGACCATAGACTAATCACTCTGGATATCCACATTCCACCCCCACCCCCAATCAAGGAAACCACAGTGAAAAACTTTTCAAAAGCAAACTTCACATTACTTAAGACTGAGGTGGAAAGTTTCACAGCCCCCATTCTAAAGGACAACGCTATCCAAGCTGCTGAATCTCTTACAAAGGCACTCTATGAGCACCTGCAAGAATGCATGGATCATGCTATCCCAAGCAAAACCAAGACTCACTCCTCCAAGAAAAGGAAACCAGTCTGATGGACCCCTGCCATAAACAAGCTATACAACAGAAGGCGGAAACTAGTACAGAAGAGAGTAAGATCCCAAGAAGGAAAGACATCCCTGATCAGTATCAGCAAGAAACTACAAGTCCTCATAAAATCATCTAAGGCTAACTTCAAAAGAAAAATTGCCAAGGACTCCAAAGATAACCACAAAGCTTTCTTTAGCTATGTCAAGAACCTAAGTGGAAACTCTCAGATCTGCTCTGAGTTAGTGCAGAATGGCACAAAATACATTGAACTGACTGATATTGCCAACATTCTGGCAGACAGGTTTAGTGCAAACTTCACCCCCCTCTCACCCCCTAAAGGGCCCATAACCATACCAGAAGAATGTAGAGCCCCGGCAACCATTGACATACAGGTTAAAACAGCCCTATCCAAAGCCAAAAACACAGCTTCAATGGGACCAGATGGTGTCCCAGGCTGTGTCTTACACGAACTCCAAAATGAACTAACCCCTCACCTAAATACACTGTTCAAACTCAGCCTCTCTACAGGCTGCATACCCATAGAGTGGCACACAGCAGCAGTTATCCTGCTCCACAAAGGTGGAGCCAGAACAGACCCCGGGAACTATCACCCTATAAGCCTGACTAGCCTGGTCTGCAAGGCTATGGAGCGTATCATCATGGAACTCATTAACAGAGATATTTGGAACCTCTAAACATTGGACCCTACCAACTTTGGCTTTGTTAAGGGCAGATCATGCCTCCTAAACCTGCTGGACTTCTTTGAGACAGTTACCAAGGCTTTAGATGAGGGAAAGGAGGTCCTCACAGCCTACCTAGACCTGGCAAAGGCTTTCAACACCATTCCCCATTCTGGTATTATAGACAAGCTCACAAGCCTGAACATAAACCCTTACGTCATGAGATGGGTTTCCAATTGGCTCAAGGATAGAACCCACACGGTGAGAGTTGCAGGCTCTAGGTCTGACTTTAAACCGTTTACAAGTGGCATCCCCCAGGGCTCAGTCCTGGCACCCCTCCTGTTCGGTATATACTTCTCAGAGGTAAAGGCAAGCACAGGAGGACTGTGGATGACCAACTTCACAGACGACTGCAAACTGGGGGCCATAATTGACTCTCCGGCTGATACAGACATCCTCCAGAAGGGTCTCACTGAGACGGATACCTGGTGTCAAAATCATGGCCTCAAGCTAAATGCCAAAAAGTGTATAGTCATCCCCTTTGGAAAAAACAAAGTACCTGTGAACTACCACATACGTGGTAGTCCCCTAAATACAGAAAATGTAATAAGGGATCTGGGGACCCAAGTAGATAGTAGTCTCTCCTTTGATAATCATATTGCCAAGGTGGTTAGAAAATCCTTCTATGTGGCCCACCTAATCACAAAAGGGTTTGCATCTAGAACAAAAGAGGTTATTGTGCCCCTCTACTCATCACTCATCATATCCATCATAGAGTACAATGCCCCATTTGGGATGTACCTTACAAGACACCTGCAACAGCTGGAAAGACCACAGAAGTACCTCACCAAGAGGATTACTGGCCTCAAACAGATGCCCTATGCAGCCCAACTGAAGAAACTCCAGCTGTACTCGGTTGCATACCACTTACTCAGAGGTGATCTCTGCCTGACATACAAAGCCATGTCCAACCCAGAATTGATGGACATGCTCCACCTAAAAAAAAAAACAAATCCCCATGAGCCATACGCTCTAGGGATCTAAACCTCACCACAATGATAAATAGGACTTGCTGGAGGGATAAATTCCTGTCCCAGAGACTTCCCATGCTTTGGAACAGGATTCCAATCTACATTAGGCAGAGCTCCTCACTAACACTCTTCAAGAGAAACCTTGACGAGTGGATGGGAAACAGAAAATTTACCCCGGGGATCACTGCAGTGGTTGTGCTGGACAGAGGCACAGGGAACTAATGACTCTACTGGACAGAGGCACAGGGAACTAATCTAAGGGGGCAGCAAAAGCCAACACATTCTGGCTAGGCTTACAGATGGCCTCAGGCAGATAGCCTAGTACTTACATATGAACCTATGATCCAGGGCATTGGAATTTATGAATTCCAAGAACCGTTGGGCAAAGGTGTTGGTACACTAGTAGTTTTTCCAGTTAATGGCAGGGTAGTTGAAATCACCCAGTATTAGGGTGTTTGGTTGTATCTTAATATTTTCCAGTATGTTTAAAAAGGTGTAGTGAGAATCTTGGGGCATGGTGGGGGATCTGTAGCAAGCTACAATTTGGATTGCAGTCTTACCTAGTGTTAGTTGCACCTGGAGAATTTCAGACGCATTGTGTTGGGCAACTAGCCTGGTGTTGTGAATATCCTTGGTGAATATGGACACTCCTCCACCTTTAGTGTTTCGGTCCTGGTTTGGTGGCCGAAAAGTGTGGTAAGAGTTATAGCCTGGTATTGCAGGGGTACTCTCTGGAGCCTTGAACCAGTACATGACATAAATTGCTCAATTCCTGCCTTCGCTTAAACCTCACTCCACTTAAGCATCATTCCGCGTGTATTGTGCCCACATTTTTCATTTATTTCTATGTAATTTGCTCTTCTCATTAGTAAAGATTCCTCTTCCAGTTCTTTTATCTCATTTGTAATGTTCTGTACTTCAAATACAGTTGATTTAGACTTTGATTTTCATTTTCTAGTTATTACTTTTTTGGCAGCCAACAGAATTAAGCATAATAAGGCCTTACTGTGTGTGTAAGCACTTCAGATCTTGTGTCCCCGCTCAAATAATTCATATCCTTAGTTACAGCCATTTGCTTACTCAATATCTCTGACAAGGTACTCTGTAGGAAATTTTTAAAATCTGCCAACTCCTTACACTCCCAAAACATATGCTCTCAGCTATCTCTTTCATCTGCATCACACCTCTAACATTTGCCATCTACCTGAGGAAAAATACTGTAAAGTCTGCTTGGGATAGAAAAATACCCGTGCAAACACTTCCAAGTAGACCTTCTGGACTTTGTTACATACTTGGGAGCCATACATATGTTTTCCCATTGTTCTTTAGTAAATTGCTTTTACAGTCTCTCCTTCTAATCTTTTCTATCCTTTTCTGATTGATTTTTATAGTTATATAATATTTTATATGCCTACTAATTATTTTTTAAATAGCAGCTTCTGTTCTAGATTGAACTAAAAACCCTACCGGAGCAAGTCTTTCAATGACTTCATTACAGCTTGGTGATGCTTTCTAGTGTTTCTGCAGTTGCAGCCTACTGATGCCTCTACACATCAAATATTGCCTTTTCATATTTGCATTAATAATTCCAAAACCATGCTACATGCAAAGTATTAAAAAGATTTCATCTTAAAGCTTTCAGAATGGCAGGCACAACTGCATTGATACTTGACCTCTATCTAGTGCAGGCAACGATATATTAATTTTTATTTATATAATATTTATTTATACTGTCATAAATTTCACGTTTTGTAAATAACTCAACATCTAAGTAGCATAGACAGAGTCCTATGAAAATGTTCAGATGGATAAATAAAATGCAGCTGATTGTAAGACTGTAACTTGAATGGTTGCTGAGATATTGTGTTATTTGCAAAATATTAACTTTATAGGCATTGTGTTTTGTCTGAGACTTTTAAAATCCAGTTTAAGACACAGAACCTAAAGAATACTACCACTATAAAAATTATTTGTGCTGAAGAGTCTGCCATTTACACTTCTCTAGTACCCCTATAGTTCCAGAGATATGAACATTTGTTTGAAGTGTGAAGCCATAATTTGATTCTATCAAAAAAGCTTAGATTCTGTCAATTGGAAGTTGTAGTGCAAACTTCCACAGCTGCATTTGGGGGAATGAATTAAGATCCACTATCCCTTTCTGTTTGCCTATACTCTGATATTAATCTCTGGTAGGGAAGGCAGTCTCTAGCTTGTAGTCCAAACATCTTCTTGGCCTCCTCCCACTCCTCTGTTCAGTTATTTGTTCCCACTACCTTGGTTCATCAGTTTTTGTCAGTAAATTCCAGACTCCTCTTGCCTATTTTCTGTATATCAACTTGCAATAATTTCTATTGGCACAACCTTCTTTCTCCACTCTTGGGTCGGCTTAATTCTTAGAATACTTTCTGCTACTTTTGTTTGTTTGTGTCTTTCGGCTTTTCCCGGTTAGGGGTCGCCCACAGCGGAACTCCGGTCCGCTAATGATTGGCAGTTGATTTTTACGTACCGGCTTGCCAGGCCTGACGCACAACCTTCAACGAAGGTACGCCCATTCACGCATGTCTCCACACAGAAGACGCTCTAGCTGAGAATCGAACCGGACAGCATCTTACTGTGAGGCGACAATGCTACCGCAGCACCACCACCACGGGTAATACTTTCTGCTACTTTATGAATATAATATTCTGTATGGTTATTATTCTCCTTAAGGATTGGCATCCAAAATCCCACTCTCTCTTTATTTCTTGAACTTCCCTCTGCTTCATCATCTTCCCTTTCCATTTTGAGTTATATCCTTCTGCTTGTGTTATGGATATATATGAGTCTGAATTGTGTAGCTCTAAAATATCCCCTCAAATTAGATAATACTAAACCACCTTGTTCTATTGGCAGGATCAACTTATCCCACTTAACTCTTGCCTTTTCCTCTCCCAGATAATTTCTTTCAGCTCTTTATTAATTACTGTCCACAGCTTCTCCTGGTTGATAAAAATATACCTTACCTGTATATAAAATTAAAGGGACTATACATTTTCACTGCTTACATTACATACAGTGCTTCCTTAGCTGCCATAACAGAAGCCATTTTCATCCATATTCTTAAATACTTCATTTTATCATGTCCCCTTAACTATAGTATTGCTGAACCAATTTGTGTTTGGGTACATAATTTATGGCTATAGCCTTTTGTTTTATCTTCATTCATTTTATATCCAGAAAAGACTTGAAATCGTCTCAAAATCTTCCTCAACTCTGTTATGTGCTTTTATAGATTTATCAGGTACAAAGTAATATCTTATGCTACTAAAGCCAACTTTTCTTGGTTAGAACACCAATTATATTCTTGCATTTTAGTGTCCCTTATTTTCTTTGCCAATGGCTCTACACATAAAGCAAATAATAAAGGTGAAAGAGGAGACTCCTGTCTGGTTTCTGTGTTCAAACACAACTTATCAGAGAGGTACCCTCCCACTTTAATTCTTCCTTCTGATCCTTCATATACCTTCCGAATTAACCTTTTATTGTATCAGGGAATGCAGATGCTTCCATTTCCCTAATCATAAAATCCGGGCTTATTTTATTGAATGCTTTCTTTGTATCAAGACCTACCAAGAGCAATGGCACTTTCTTACATTCTGCTTCCCTCTGGATCATCATTATTCTATTAATGTTGTCAAATGTTTGCTTCCCCTCCACAAAAACAAATTCATCCATATCTATCTAGTTTGTCAACAATGTTGCCATTCTCTTAGCTAGTATAGACATAAACACTTTATAATCATGGTTTAAAATTGAAATTGGTAAGTATGAAGCTGGTTCTGATGGGTCTTTACCTTCCTTGGCTAATACAGCCACCAAATTTTTTTCCAAGCTGCTGGTGCTCCCCTTCTTTTAAAATACTGTGAAAAGAAAACTCCACCTTCTCCTACAAATTAACTCAACTCTTAGGTTGCTTTTCTCCCTACAATATGGTTCCAGTATTGGGTAGGTACCAGAAACCTTCTTGTACTTTATAAAGCTTTCATTTCCTTGCCTTGGAATCCAAGGGAAGGAAAGGAAAGGAAAGGCCACCTACTTTTTAAGCTTACAAACACAGAGAAATATGTACTCAGGTCCCGCTGATGAGCTTATATGAGTAATTAGTCCTGCTGATGTCATGAGCACAGCAGCTGTTGTAAAAAGACAGGGAGGTGTGAAAATGTTTTCCATTGTCTTTACTGCAGAGAGGAAAAGAACTTACACTGATTCACAGCTGCTTCCAATGTAGGCATGCTTCCAATGTAGCCATGCCTTTCACAGCAAAACAGAACAATTAGATCAGTCAATGGTTCAAAGGTGCAACCAAAACCAGTGTGAATCCGTGAGTTAAAGGTAGTTGTCACCTCTTTTGACAAATTTACATAAGCAGCATCACAGTATTGACATGCTAGGCTTTAAACTTTAAATCTTTGTTGTTTATACTGCTTTACATTTTAAGATAACAAATGTAGTATCAAAGATGTCTGTGATATTTATAGAAAAGTCAGACAATATTTTTTTATTGTAAGTCTTGTAAAACATCAACACATTTACAAAAATGTGTGGGGGAGACTGTCAATTCATCTTGGACTATAAAAAGATTCTTTGAACAAAGGCCTACAGTTTATCTTCTTTTTTTGGTTGCAGCTGTATAATTCTTTAGTATACTGTAAAACAAGCCCTGAGACAGATACATTCAAAGAATAAAAGAAGCAGTCCTATTACAGAAGGTATATAAGGTGATAGTGACTGACACTAACCCATTATGTGTCAATAGCATGGGAATACACCACTACTTCCTTATGCCTAGCATGGCTCATAAAGCAGACTTGAAATGGATTATAGGAAAGAGAAAGGTCTGATGAAAAACAAGATCATGTTGATATGTCAAGTCCCATTGGTACCATTTTGCAGAAACTATATTAATATTCTATAAGAAACAGTCAGAGTGTTTTTCAGGTGTTAAAATAGCTCAGAAAACAAAGACAGAGTGTAAAAATAGATTTTTTAGTTCTAAGGTGGAGGTTTCCTTTAAACAAAATCTTCCATATCTTTATCACTTTCTTCCCGCCTAACATCTAAACTTCCACAGAAAAACATCTGTTCTTCGAGACTTTCTTAATGACTGATTATACATCACCTTTTTATCTCATCCCCTACTATCTTGGGTGTTAGTTGTTGAGCCTCATGTCCCTCTGACCTTGACATAAGCCTTCCATAAATATTCCCATTTGTAACAGGATCTCTTGTTATTTTTCTTGTTATAGGCTGTCTGAGATTGGCAACAGCCCTTTCTACTTCCTGCTGCCTTAGTCAACATGATAAAAGTTATTGTGCTCTGGAGATATTATCAAAAATAGTTGCTTAACAGCCATCTTTCTAAACTCGTGCATATTATCCTGATATTCCTTTATTTTCTTTCAAGCACTCTGCATTTGTGACTCTTTTTGCTCTGTGAGATTCAACTTATTCTGCAATACTTTAATGTTTGTCAGCCCCTCTAAGTAGTTCCTATCACTTCTTTACCATATCTCTTTCGCTTTTATTTCCACCATGTTTTTAAACTCAATTTTCATTTTATCCCACTCACAAGCTATAATTTCTGAGACAAAAAAAAGTCCAACTTTTAGCTATAATTTTTCTAGATATTTCTATCTGCCCTAATAACTCACAAATAATTTTCACTACAGTTTCCTTAAGTTCATCTCTTTTTAACAAGTAGGTGGGAAAGTACCAACGTCCTATTTTTACTTCATTACTTGCATTTATATCCTAGTTTTTATTAGTGTATGATCTAAAATAGTTATTGGATGTGTGTGTTGAAGTTTTCAATTAAATGCAAATGTTCCTTGAAATGTAATTTCTAGCTAAGGTGGCATAGAGTTTAAACATGACAAGAAACTGAAGATCTACAAAGGTAGGGTTCATCCATCCATCAGACCAGAGTTGCCACTGACCAGTATAAAAGAGAAGCTGTTTCTTTTTTTTTAGATCATCTACTCAATCCAGTGGTTCAGAAATCAGGATTTTATCTTAAAGACTCATGGCACTTACTGGAATTATTAAGTGAAATCATCAATTTGATGACAGCTATGTTTTTGCATCCTTTGATGTAGTGTCTTTTTAAACTTGTATCCAGCAGGAAACTGGAATCAAATTTGTAAGATGTTACCTCAATACATTTTCAGAATTTGACAACATGATTAACACAGTATGCATCTTATCAGAGGTTGTCCTAGAAAATAACTTTTTTTACATTTCAAGGCAAACACTGCAAACAAATTTCTGGAGTGGCCATGGGTTCCAGAGTGGCCCTGGTATTTGCAAATTTGGTCACGGCCTGGTAGGAGCAGGTACACTTAAAATCCCAGACACTTTTTGAGAAGGTGGTTTTCTACAGCACATTTATTGCTGACCTCATTTTGGTTTGGAGAGGAAATGAAGGGGAATTGCATCAACTACTAGATTTCATCAATTCCAGCACTTCATTTCTAAAATTCATACCGAATAGCTATGGAAAAAATGATCAAATATTTGAATATCACAGTTTCCTTAGAAGAAGGTGCCACTGACTTTGCAAGTAAAATTTTCAGAAAATAAACCTTTGTGAATCAATACTTGCATAAAAGAAGTCTGGGTAGTAAAGGAACAGTTCATCTGACTCAGTAGGCCCACCAGTAAGGAAACTGTGTACAATGAGTAAATCAGAATTTTAAAAGCACTTTTCCTGCAGAAAGGCTATGGTGCAAACTGGTTAATGAACATCAGCTGTTGACTGATGTTTCTTCAGAATAGGTCTGACTTTATTTGATCTTAGTGAGCATACCTCCATGATGATTTGGTCAGGGGAGAGCCAGTCTCCACCCATAATAATTCAGTAAAGAAGTACAGAAGAGCTTTCCCACTTCCAGTTTCTACTGCTATGTCTGTGATCATGGATATTTTCAAGGAGAACTGGAAAGTCATCTTGGGAAATGTGGAATTATGCAAGATCTTAGGTGGAAGTCCTGCATTCACTTACAAAAGAAGTCGAAATTTGAAATCCTTACTGGAAATTGAGAGTAAGGGACCAACTGACACACAGAATGTCTTTAGCACATACAAGTGCAGCAAGTGTAAGCAGTGCCAATTTATATCAAACACTTTGAATGTACACATGAGGGTACCGAATTTTCACCTTGGGACTGGAGACAGGTACAATTGTAATTCACATGGAGTGGTTTACCTGGCAACCTGTGATTCATTTCCAGGTTTTTATGTAGGAAAAACTGTAAGAAAGCTGTCCAGAAGAATTTATGAACATTGTTTGCTATCAAGAAGAAAGATATTGTTAATGCCCTAGCCAAATATTCACTTACATGTGCAAATTTCAGAGAATTCCATTTTTTTGTGCTTGACTCAGTAAGTTAGTATCATTGGTTGGACTGAATCATGTGATTAAATGAAACAGTTTTTTACGCTCTAGTTTGTACATGGTTTTTAACTCTAATGAAGTTCTAGTTAAATAAAAGAGCAAAATCACTTAGTCAGTAAAAACCTGTGTTGGAGACTGTTTCCTTACTGGTTATTGTGGAATTATTTTAGCAGTTAATAATTTCTAACTAGTCTAGCCCAGTTACTGTACCTTGGGGAATAATATGTAAACTCTGTCCAAGTTCCTACTACTGATTTCACATCTTCCAAACCAAAGAGTTTCATAAATGTCTTCAGAAAGCTGCTCTCTTTTGTTACAAGTTCCCTTCTAGGTCACCCTGACTTATCCTCACTATTGCAAATCAAGTCCATTCCCCAACTATAAATAATATTCTCTGCTGAAAGCTGATTATTTCTCCCCAAATTTTCTTAAACTAATAGCAGTTTTTGTAGAGTATACATGCCAGTGTAATTCTCATCCCTTACCAGTAGCCCCTTACTACCACAAAGCTACCATTATTGTCTTTTTTACTCTTGTATTTCTTTAGCAATTAGTAAAATTACTCCTCTTTTCCTTCACCCTGGATACTCTGCTGAATATTCATCCTGAAATCCTTTCTTTGTCAAATTTACATGCTCATTTCTTTCCAAATGTGTCTCCTGTAACATTACTATTTGCAGGCAACATTTCTTAATATAATTTAATACTCTTTCCTTTTTGTCTACACCAGTAAGGTCATTTATGTTCCAAGATAGTATGGATGGTGTAGCCATTATTATTAAAATGCAGACAAATTCAACAAATGCTTCCTATCCAGTACTCCACTTAACTCAAACAATAACAACCTATACTCACACCATCTAACCCCCCCAACCATAGGTCCACACTTCAACTCATCCTAATAACCATGCACAGAAATGCCATCAAAAAATACAATAAAAACCCCAAAACCCTCATCACTAGCTCCTGACAACCTGCTGTCTGAATACGACAGTATAGCTGCTGACACCATTTGCTAACCTGTATCAATCCAAATGAATACATCTATTACAGAAAACTACATATCAGCCTTATGGAAAGCTTCCTTCATAATTCCATTGCTTAAAGGTGACACATCCACCGACTATCAAACTATTGTCCAAAGCAATCCTTCTTCCCCTCTCCAAAGTACTTGAAAAATACATACATCAGCAACTCCTAGCTTTTCTACTTGATAGCCAATTACTTTCTCCTACCCAACATGGCTTTTGACCCTACCGCAGCACTGAAACTGCCCTACTACATTTCCTAGCTACCATTAGTCAAAGTAAAGCTCAGGCAATTTTGTCTTAATCCATTTCCTGGACTTGTTGATAAGAGACCATGTTGAAAATGTTTGACAACTCACTGATCATATAGGCCTCACAGTTTCCCCAACTAGCTGGCTGACCAGCTACCTAACCAGTTGTGCCCAGTTTGTAAAATGGAATGACTCCCAGTCCACATTCCTTGCATTCACTACAGGAGTTCTCCAAAGCTCCATACTCGGGACAATACTTTTCAATATCTTCATTAATGACATGCACAAGGAGTCAAAACTCGCCATAATATTACAATATACTGACAACACATCTTTAGTTTGCTCAGCCCCAAATATTCTTACCTTAGAAACCATCATACAGGAAGCTTTCACCTCTATAGAAAACTAGCTAAATAAATCATAATTGCTCTTAAACCCCAGCAAAACCAAACTAAGCCTATTCCTTCCCAAGAACATAAATCAAAACAGCATTGATCTTAATATTATCACCTCAAACAACTCAAAAATTGAAACTGTCACCAGCATAAAATTACTGTGAGTTATAATTGATAAGTTAAATTTTGAACTGCACATTGACACTGCAGTTAAAAAGACACACTGCAAAATAGGAAATAAAAAAGGCACTAAAACATTAGTCATCTTTTCTCTGGTCCTTGGTTCTGTGGATATAGAATTGCAACTGTTTGTGGGCATCTAAACAATGCAGCTTGTGTTCACCCATGCTCATTAACTCTGAAAATAACAGACTGGATGAGTTTTAAGTCTGAAGCTACTTTCTGTATCAAGGCTGGGTTGGTTCTCAGACAAAAATCTAACTTTATGGAAAATTAAATATGGAGGATGGCAAGAGAAATCCTCCTAATGGATGTTACTGCCACTAGAAACAATGTATCTATGGATAAGTATTTCATTTCTGTTCTGGTTTGATGGAGTAGCTATTAATCTCTTTGTGATGAAATTGAGATCCACTGGAAGAAAAAGGAACCTAGGAGGGCAGTATCAGTAGAAAGCACCTGTCAGAAACGCCTTACAGACCTTGGTGGATGGTATGGATGATGAGTTAAACCCTCCATGGAAGTTGGAAATAGCGTGGAAAAAATAGATCACTTCTCAAAGATATCAGCCAAAAGCTGCACAACAACAGGGATGAGAGCAATAAAAGGATGTACCCCATTGCTAAATAGCACAAAGAGAGAACAATGTCAATTTCTCTTTATATATTTTCCTAGTAGAAGGCTTCTGGGCTTCTGGACTGCAGCCAGCATTTGGATCACACAAAAGCAGGTATTTAGAGTCCTTCTTCATTAATAGAAGTGAAGAAACCTTGTTGTTAGTTTGAGGGTATGGAGATCTGGATGAGACTTGCCATAGAGATGTATCAGGAGTCCTGGGTGAGGCTTTAGAAGAGGAGGTTTCTTTACCAGGTGAGACCGCATTGCTGGAAACTAAACTTGTCAAGAGTCAGACTGGGGCTATAAGAATGGTTCTGGCCTTGCACATTTTTGGCTCTCTGTAGAACTTTCAGTATTAGTGGGAATGGAGGGAATACACACAGTAGTCCTAGAGACCACTGATGGACAACAGCATCTTATGCTCTCAGCTGTGCTGAAGTATTACAGAAAAGAAGCAGCTGCACATGAAGTTGGTCAAAAAGGTAAGCATGTCACAGCAGGGCTCCTGCAATGGTAAAATGTCATCCAAGCCATCACCAGAATGATAGACCACTTGTGGCAGAAATAGACATATGCTGAGCCTGGCTGTTAGAAAGCTGGCTTGACTGGGAATGTGTATTGATATTAGAAACTGGGGCAAATTGATCACCCATTCCCATACCCTTATGGCCAAAGTATAGGATCTGGTTGCTCTCTGTTTATCTAACACATTATTGACATATCTTTGGAGTGGATTGCAAACCCTGTGGAAGATGTTCCTGCATTGATAGGAGGATTGTCCTCGTTATGGTATATTTTTGTATAGAGAGACCTCTTGTTGAGTCCACGTTCCTTGTACTATCTGCTCTAAAAATGCACCCCCAACCCCAGGGCTGATGCATCAGTGTTGACTGTGACTGTGGGGTGGGGAGGAGTGAAAGGACATCTCTTCTTTTGGTGGTAAAGCTGAATTCACCAGACATGGTGCTTGTGATATGCCTTTGAGAGACAAATAATTTGAGTAATAGGTGACTGAGGCCACTGAACTACTAGGGTTCACTGCGAAACTATCATATGCAACCTGATAAAGGAAACTAAGTGAGAAGTTACAGTTATGAGACACAAAACCTTGGGTACAAGTACTAATGATAGTTTGGAATTCTGCAAAAGATGCTCAACCACTGCCTGATATGATTAAATTTTGTGTGGGGTTATAATTAGTAAATTGTGTCCAGGTGGCAGTCATTACCTGTGTCTGTAGCTGTAATATGTATTGTCTTAGTACCTAATTGTCTGGGTATGGGAAAGTCTTGATCCTTTGCATTCTTAGATGAGCTATTATTGCTTCCATGCATTTGTTGAACACCTTGTGGGCTGTGGTAAGATTAAAATAAATGCTAGTGAACTGGCAGTGATTGGCTCCAACTGTGAGTCACAGGTACCTCCTGGATGCCTTGGCAGTTTTTGTGCAGAGAGAGGCATCTGGGAGATCAAAGGAGCACATTCAGTCACCTTCCTGAACACATGAAAGGATCAGCTGCACCATGACTTTCTGGACCCTTTTTTATGTATTTGTAAGTTCTGACTCCTTAAGTCCAGAGTACGCCTGAGGCCTGTTTCTTTTTTTGGGACTAAAAATAATCTTGAATAAACCATGGTTCTTCTTTGCTCTGGTGGACTTCCTAGATAGCTCTTTTTATCAAGAGGTTTGCAAACATATGCCTATATGCCTTCATCTGATTAGATAGGCTGTCTTGGAGGGGAACAGAAGCAGTCCATGGAAGGGATACGAACAGCATCATATAGCTTCTTGATATTATTTCAATGATCCATCTATCCTGAGTGATGGCCTTCCACACTTTCAGATGGAGGGATATTTGAATCCTATATATCTTAAGGTGGACAACTAGACAAATCCTCAGTGATTCCATGGGTGGTTCCTAGTGGGAGGGCTATGGAATCTTCAGTTCTGTAGAATCCCTCTGCTTTTAGGGTGGTGCCCATTTGGGAAGTTCCCAGCCTTTGGGAACTGCATTCTGAATGCTACTCAGATGATGGCTGCTGAGTCTGAAAGAACCACATATATATTTATCACTGCTGCAGTAGCCTTAGCTATATGGGTTATATCCTGCCAAGGATATAACAGTCTGTCAGCTTCCAAAGCTTCAGGGCACCTTCCATCAGTACAAACTGCCAGGCAGATTGAGCTAAGCTGACTGAAAGACAAGCTGGGGAGCCAAGCCCTCCAGAGCTTTACTGCTGTTGAATAATATGCTTCTCTAAGGCTTTCAATGATCAATAGACAGCTTGCTGCTGTTCCTTTGCTAGTAGATAAGTTCCTTTGGAGGAAAATCTTCCATTTTCAAAATATTATTTGTGTTTTATTACTTTCCTCTTCTCAAAAGTTATTTTAAAACTAGGAGTTTTGAGATTTAATGGACGGTCATGAGATGAATCGTACATTTAAACAGGAGCCCCTTTTTTCCTATTAGTTTAAAAGTTATGTAAAGTAACTGGAAATCATTTTTTTCTGGGTGAAATTGTGTTTAATTTACTTTTGGAGCTGAAAAAGTGTTTTAAAGTGCTTTTTACTGTGTTTTTTCTGTAAAAAAAATTGACTTTTTAAGACTTGTAGTTTTTACCAGCATTTGCTGCTTGCCTTCCCCAGGAAAGAGGAACCATTTTTGGCTTGACCATACCTCTCGACTGTCAAGATTTTTGCCTCATATTTTTAACACTTTTATTAAATTATCACTTAGAACATAGGCAAACATACATTAACAGTAAAGAAAAACAAAGTTAATATTTTTCCATTTAAATACAATATATATCACATATATTTTCTTTGCCATCATCAATCTGACATTACAAGAAATTTCTGAATTCCTGCCTTCCCGTAAACCTCACTACTCCTCCTCCTGAACATTATTATGCATGTATTGTTCCCACAATTTCCATTTGCTTCTATGTAATTTGCTCCTTCCCTTTTCTAAAGATCCATCTTCCAGTTCTTTTATCTCTTTTATAACATTCAATACCTCAAATACAGTTGCTGTAGACAATAATTTCCATTTTCTAGTGATTGTTTTTTTGGTAACCAACAGAACTGAATGTAATAAGGCCTTATTATGTTTAGGTAATTCATATCCTGTATCCCAGCTCAAAATAATAATTTCCTTAGTTATAGTCATTTGCTAACCCAATATTTCTGTTGAGTACTGTGTAGAGATTTTTTTAAATCTAACATCTCATTACACTCCCAAAATATATGTTTCCAGTTACCTCTTACATCTCCAAGGAAAAGTTCTTTGAAGTATGCTTGGGGTATAAAAATATCTATCCAAATACTTCTAAGCAAAGATCCTAAACCTTCTGCACTTTGTTACATACTTGGTAGCCATGCATATATGTCTTCTCATTGTTTGTTCATAAATTATTTTTTCACTGTCTCTTACCAATGTTTTCTAATCTCTTCTGATTAATTATTATAGTCATCATGCAATATTTTATATTCCCTACTCATTATCCCGTTTTAACAGCTGCTTCTATTCTACAGTCAAGTAAAAACTCTACCAGAGCAAATTCTACAGTCAAGTAAAAACTCTACCAGAGCAAGTCTTTCACTTACAATTAGATCAAGCCCTGGAAGGTAAGGCAGTCTAGAGCCTGCAATCCAAATATCTTCTTGGCCTCATCCATCTCTATTACCTTTCCTGCTTGAGCTATTTGCTCCCATTATCTTGGATCCTTTACCAGGTTTCTCCAGTAAATTTTGGCCCCCTCTTGCCTATTTTCTGTACCCCTACTTGCAATCAATCCCTATTGGCAAAATCTCTTTTCTCCATTCTCGTATTGGTTTAGTTCTTAGAATGCTTTCTGCTTCTTAATGAATATAATATTCTGCATGGTTATTCTCCGTATGGATCTGCATCCAAAATCTCACTCTCTCTCCCTATTCCTTGTACTTCTCCTTTGCATCATCACTTTGAATTAATACCTTCTGCTTGTGTTATGTATATGAGCCTTAACTGTGTATCTCTAAAATATCCTTTGAAATCAGGCAAACCTGAACCACCTTGTCCTATTGGAAGGATCTATTCATCCCCTCTTTCCCTCCCAGATAAATTCCTTCTGTGCTTTATTATTCTCCACAACTTCTCCTCAGGTTGATAAAAGTATGCCTAACCCGTATACAAGACTAAAGGGACTAAAAACAATGTTGCTGCTTGTATCTTACTATCCATAAATAAGAGTTTCCAGATTCTCAGTTTTTATATTATCTTTATGTTTAGTCTCTTCCCACATATCCTTAGCTGCCATAACAGAGGCCTTTTTAATCCACATTCCTTAATACTTCATCTTATCATGTTCCCATAAATATGTCTACTGCTAAACCAGTTCATGTGTGGGTACATAATTTATGGCTATAGCCTTTGCTTTATCTTCATTAATTTTACATCCCCAAAAGACTTGAAACTGTCTCAAAATGTTCCACAACACTGAATGTCCTTTTGTGGATTTATCAGGTGCAAAATAATACCATCTGCAAATAAAGCCAACTTGTCTTGATTACCATACCAATTACATCCCTGTATTTCTGAGCCCCTTATTTTCTTTATCAGTGACTCTAAACATAAACCAAATAACAAAGGGGAAAGAGGACACCCCTGCCTGGTTCCTCTACTTAAATACAGCTTATCTGAGAGGAACCCTCCCACTTTAGTTCTTACCTCCAGTCCTTCATATATCCTTCTAATTAACCTTATTACTGTACTGGGGAATGAAAATGCTTCCAGTGCCCTACTCATAAAATCCCAGCTTACGCATGTGAATACTTTCTCTGCATGAAGATACACCAACAACAGAGGTATTTTCTTAAATTCTGTTTCTGCCTGGATCATCATTGTTCTATTAATGTTGTCAAATGCTCCCCCTCCACAAAACCACACAGATCCATATCTATCAATTCTGACAACACCTTTGCTATTCTTTTAGCTAGTATAGGCATAAACACTTTATATTTGTGCTTTAAAATTGAAATGGGTCCATATAAAGATGGGTTAAAAGGGTCTTTGACATCTTTAGGTAACACAGCCACCACAGCTTTCTTCCAATATGTTGGTGCTTCCCCTCTTTTTGAAATACTGTTAAAGTATTCTGCATCTTTATCACTTTCTTCCCTCCTAATTACCAGACTTTCACAGGAATTCCATCTGTTTGTGGAGACTTTCCTGAAGATTGATTATACATCACTATTTTCTCTCACCACCTCCTATCCTGTTAGTCATTGAGCCTTGTCTACCTCTAACATTGGTATAATTAAGTGTTCCATAAATATTTCCATTTGTACTCGTTCTTGATTTCCACATTTCTGTTCTTTATACAAAATTTCATAAAATTTCCAGAATATCTCTAAAACATCTACATGACCTCTGGTTATTTTTCTCATTATAGGTTCTCTAAGTTTGCTGACATCCCTTTCAATGTTCTGTTGCCCAAGTCAGTAGCTTAACTGCAATCTTTCTAAATTCATGCATATTATCTAGGTACTGCCTTGTTTTCTCTTTCGTATTCTGCATTTTCTCTTTATCTTGTTCTGTCAGATTCCCTTTATTCTGCAATACTTTGTCAACCCCTCGAAGTAATTTCTAACCTATTTTAAACTCCATTCCCTTTTATCCTAGTCACTAACTATAACTTGTGAAGATATTTCTATCTTCCCTAATATCGTTCAAGTAATTTCAACTACCCATTCCTTACATTCCTGTCTTTTTAATGGGTTGGTGGGAAAGCTAGAGCGTTTTATTTTTACTTAATGACCCAGCAATTTTATCTTAGTTTTTATTGGTGTGTGATCAGAAATAGTTATTGGATGTGTTAAAGCTTTCAATTAAATGCACATTTTCCTGTGAAATATAATTTCTATCTAGTCAGACCAGTTACTGTACCTTGGGGAATAATATGCAAATTCTGTCTGACTTACTACTACTGAATTCACATCTTCCATACCTATTATTTTCATAAATTCTTCAGAAACCTCCCCATTTGTTATGCTGTCCTTTCTATGTCCCCCCAATACATTCTCACTACTACAAATAAAATTTAATTCCCAGCACATAAATAATATTCCCTGCTAAAAGTCAAGCATTTCTCCAAAAAAATGTCTTAAGCTCCATAATAGCAGTTTTTGGTGGAATATAAAAACATGCCATTGCAATCCTCCTTCCTTGCCAATAGCTCCTCACTACCAAAAATCTACCATATTTGTCTTTTTTCCTCATCTATCATTATTGTAGCCCCTGTAGCAATTAGTTTTATTACTCCCCCTTTGCTCTGTCCCTGATATTCTGCTGAATATCCATTCTGAAATCTCTTTGTCAAAATTACATGCTCATTTCTTTCCAAAAGTGTCTCTTTCAGCTGCTATTTACACTCTGTAATTCTTAATATACTTCAATACTCTTTCCATTTTATTTGTACCTGTAAAGCCATTCACATTAAAGGATAAGCCATCATGATAAAAGCTATTGTTACTTCCTATTATACATGATAGTTTTTTGACAGTGTATTTCCACATTTTGTGTTACATGCATATACTAATGTTTGGCAAGCTGATATTTTGCACAACTGTTTCTTGTCATCTCCATTTGAACCTATGTCACATTTTCAAGACTTTTTGTTTTAATGAAAATTCTTAAACAAAAAAAATAAATAAATAAACACAAAACACCCCATCTGCTATTAACCTGGAACAAACACCCCAAACTATGTACATCTTCAAAACATGAAGTTTAACTCTTCAGAGGGGAACAATTTCCCCAAATTAACGGCTGCACCTTTAGGTATTATGTAATGTATAAAAAAATTACCCATGCTAAAGTTCATGCTACAGCCTGTGCTCCCACTTACATTGATTGCATTTTGTTATTTTCATATATCTCTTCCCCTCCCAGATATGAAAAACAGCTTGTATGTTTTCAGAAAAGATTAACTTTTAGTTCTAAGAAAAAGTGCACTATCTTTAAATAAAACTAAACTGTACACCATTCTATTAACTGCAATAAAATGTTACCTCTCATTCACTTCCCATAATTTCAAACTTAATTTTTTCACTGAACTGCTTGAAGTTGTATCTTTAAATTTTGCATTTCCCTCAGCAAAGAATACTCAGAATTCTTAAGATTAACTGCTTGCACCTGCAATCAGCTTGTCTCTTTGGAAATGTACTCAGCAGTGAGTCTTTATAAATGTCACTCTGAAAAGAATGTACAGCTGCCCTCAGCTGCAGACATCATGACTCCACTGAACATTTTCCAGTGGAAAACAAACAACTTTCATAATTTTGTCTTATTTTTTAAAGTCCAAATGCTTACAAAAACAGCTGTTAGCTTAAGCCAAAGGTAGTAATCTAGAGATTCAACCTTGTAAAATAAAAAGAGAAAATATGGGTTCAGGTATGTAGGCAATGAGACATTTCCTTGTGGTACATTTGGTTAGGGGCACATAGTTGAAGTGACAGTCAGCTGCAGAGAAATATGGCTGTTGTGAATTCCATGTGACTAATTTCAGAGTTGCTGGTCTTCTTCCTGTTCCTCTCCATTTCCCAACACTAGACTCTGGTTCAAGTCATAAGTATTGCTAATTCTTCTAGTCAACTCTTGTGCTTTTTTTCCATCTCTCAAGCATTTTCCTTTGGAACACTGGAAAAGGTTTCATCGGTAAAATCACTTATGAACCTTACATGTCAGAAGAATGAGAAGCAGAGTCCCCCTCCACCTCTTGAATCACTCTGTGTTGGACAAACCCTCCACCTGTTCCATGTCAAAAGAATTACATTGATCTTCCAGGAAAATACACTTTGAAGGCAGTTGGATACAGCAGCTTGCATCTCACACCTGCCCCTTGACACTCCCTAACCACTGAGACAAATTTGCTTCTCCTGTTCCTGGTCTACAGTGAATAATTTCTACAAAGACTCTGCTGGCTCCAATTTTTAATATTTTGTCCTTCTGCCATAATTTTACCAGGATCAACTCTATCTCTGTTGGCATGACCACATCTCCGCTAACAAAGGTCTTGTCTTCTTTCTCATGGCAAGGCCTGGAGCATACATTTCAATGAACAAGTTCTGCTATGGAACACCAGTCCAGTTGCCCAACTGTGCTTTCACAATATGAATAATCTGTTCCTTCCAGTTTCTTTGGCACAACAGAAAATCTTCAGGTTTTCTCTGTGTGCTCTAACTCCACTATTTTTTAAACAGTTTTTCTTGAGAAACTTTATATTCAGCCAGCTTTTTCTTCATGTTTACTTCTGATTTTTGCAGTTTTATCAATTCATCTGAATGGCTAGTTAAAGTTTCTTCTATATTTCCAGCCTTTTGTTGTTTGAATTGATATATTCCTTCCATGTTTCATTTCTTTTAATCATCTGTGAGTACATCTGATTTATTTTTTACTCTAAATTACTGAAAGCCATATCTTGAGCCAAAGCTTAAGCTTTATCTGTTATTTTTGAACATCTGTAGAATCCTTCCCAGACAATGTTTTCTCTTTACATTTTCTGGTTGATTTTCTTTCAGGTTTTCCAATTTTCTTCTATGGTGTCTTCCAACTAGTGTAATTACCACCATTAACTGAATTTTACAAAAAAAAAAAAAAAAAAAAACATTTTCAATGGCACTCCTTTTTCTCAGTTTCTGTTTTTGCACTGGGATGGCTGAAGTTGTGCTGTTGATCAGTGTGCAACCATCTAGGAAGCCCCTGTCTCATATTTTTGATCTCTTTATAAAATTTGTGGTTTTCTGGTAAATCACTGAGGACTGAAATCACTAAATAATTATATACGTTTGAATTTCAGAATTCATATCCTTTGGAAAATGCAAGCTAACACAAATCCTGTTATTTTGGCAACTTTCTAAGTTTATAAGAGCAATATTTGAAACATGTCTCTAGTTTTGGGTCTCTGTCCCCACATTATTTTAGGCTTTGTCCAGATTTCTTGTGCTAAGAGGTTGAGAGATATGAAACTACCAGTCCCATGGTAGGCCCTTCTTTCAGCCACAAAAAGAAAAAGTTAAGCAAACAGTCTAATGTGAAGGGTAAGGAGTACAGAGAAGGAGAAATGCTAGAGTGCATAATTCATTTTAATATGCTTACATTACAAGATATATTATTGAGTGTTTTAGGATGTATCTGAAGTTCTGTTGTTTGTAGAAAGTTATTTTACGGAATTCAGAACTCATGCCTGATATGCATTGTCATAAACAGAGTAATGAGATCTTAGTTAGCAGAATTAATGCTGTAGTGTTCATTTTTAATTGGTCAATGGTTGTTCTAAGACTGATACAATAATGTTGCTGGTAATTAGAAAAGGTGTAAAGAATGTATGATTCTATTACTTGTGGAGACGGGACCTTGATTTCCTAGTCTTTCATGTATATGCCTTTCTTTGCAATAAAGGAGCCCATTATTCTCTTCTGAACTGTGTTGTGTGAAAGTTTTTTGTTAGCTTTAACAGTTTGGTATTGCAATTCAGATTTCAGAGCCTTTTGTGTATTGTTGCATTACAGATTGTCAACTGGGTCCATTGTGACAGGTTTTCTGTCAGGAAAATTTCTGGTGTACTAATATATGATTTCTTTGTTTACTATCAGCAGTGTTTAAGGTCTCTAGAGGTAAGCTGTACTAATACCCTCTCTATTAGATTTAATTGTATGTGAGTGGGTAAACTGTATGCATCAGGGAAATTGTATGCATGCGCAATCACCCATACTAACAGCATAAATTTATTTGTGTGCCAAAGGGGTCTAATCAATAAAATACAAGGACAGAGTATCCTTGTCAGAAGGGCAGAGTATTTTCTCAGGTGTGACAGCAGATTTTTAGTCAAATATAAAGAAAAGGAGCAAAGAGGATTCCTTTATTAAAAATGTGAGTGAGTTTATAATTATAGTTGCATATCTATCCCTTTGGTATGAGAGTGGGTTTTTATAATGGGCACCAGTACAGGTGGTTTAAAAGAGCCAGAGTATGGGACTCCACACAGTTATATATTTAATAAATTTGGAAGAGACAGTAGTAGTTATTTAGTAAAATGGTCTGATCTCACTAAAAATTATAACACTTAGTTTCTGAAAAAGGGTACTTTTGATAACAAAATCAAAAAAATAAACTGAAACAAAAAACGTAATAAGATACTAGCCTCTTGTTGTTCAGCTTTTAATGACTTGCAAGAAGAAGCTAAAAATAAGGAAAAGAAATCTGTAGAAGTGTAAAATATAACTCAGCTAGATTAAAGCCACAGTTGCAGGTAGCTAGTAGAAAAGTAAACTCGTTACAAAAATGTGCAGATGAGAAATCCCTTTCCTGGGGTATGTATCCATTAAAACAATTAGAAAAGTTAACAGTTAAACACCCCAAATCATCAAATGATGACTGGCCTCCATTGCTTTCTGTACCCCCTACACCTTATGATATGCCTGTGCCTCAAGAAGCTGATAGTTCTCCCTCTCTGAGAGGGCAGGTGGAGGTAAATGTTACAGAAACAACTACCACTTCCCCAGATAAAGTGCAAATTATGTCCAGCACTTCCTCGGTCAGGTAATAACACTAGATTCTGTCAACAGCAACACTTAGTAACCACTAAGTGTAGATAATAAAGGGATGTAAACGTATCACAAACATAAATACAGAACTAGCGCTAATTATGAGGTGGAAAAATTAAAAATATTTCTTAATAAAAGTTATCTCCCAAAAGCTGACACTCTGCAAAAGAGTAAGCAAATCATTACCCAGTTTCTGATTGTCACAGATGGGGAGGAATATCAATGGCACCACCTGCCAAGCAAAATACAGAGGAAGAAACAGCTTCTTACTCTTCCAATGATTTTGATATACCGCCTACACAAATGCACCGATTGCAAGATGTACCAAATCCAGCAGCAGCTAGACACAGAGAGGCTGAACCTACCATAATGGAAGCATGCCTATGGACTGCAATGGGTTTTCAAACTATTGTAGATACTTTCCCTGCTATTAGGACACATTCAGCTAAATATGCAAAATATCTTAGAAGGACATATACAACTACAAAACTCAACTACTGAACACTTGAGAGAAGTATTAAAAGCCTTCACAGCTGCTGACATTTTTAGAAAAAATATGGGAAAAATTGAATAGGTGATAACACCCCCAAACACACAGATTCTGGATTTTTGACTGCTAGGAATAACTTATTAAAAGTCATTACCACAGCATGCCCCCACACCCCTAACTCAGCAAGAATCAAAGCTAAGAAGATAAAGAAGAAAAGGCAGGAATTGAACAATTTATGTAATGTTGTTTTAAATATATGATGTATAACAATGTATGTGATGTATAAGGTTTGTAAATGTGAACTTGTTAATATGGTTTGATTACTTTTATATAGATGTAGGTTTGCCTATGTCACAAGTGATAATTCAATAAAGGTGTTTAAAAAAAAGAATGGGGTACTGTGTAGATACCCACAATTCATAGCTCGCATGAAACTCATTCTTAATTAAAACACAAATTCCTCAAAGTGCTTTGGGGGAAATGGGAAAAATCTGGATGAAATTGCAGACAAATGCTAATACGACAGAGTCCTGGGTAATGCTAATATCTGGCAAAACAAATATTTGCTTTTGTGCTGTGCATGGGACAACTCTCAAAGTATGCAGTTGTATCTACTGCAGTTGTGCTTGCTTGTATTCACAAGAGCACCTATAGAAAAGACAAGTACCAGCTCTGAGAGTCCTCACTCGCACAACACAAAAAACACTGTATGTCAGACTTCAAACTGATTACAGTGCTTGAATTCAATGCACTTAAACACAGTTCTCTCAACTGCTACTATTTAGGCGTATCACAATGATTTTTGCCCTCAATTTTAGCCTCACTAAAATGTATTTATTTGTTTCATAACATTGGATCTCTCTAAGGGTGTAAACATTATTAAATAACTGAAATAAGGAAATACAAAAACTCCTTGTCACTATTTACAGGATGTCTGATATATGACATCAGTCTTTCCTGACAAAAAAGATAGTACTCCTCTTTTTAGACTTTGTACTGTGAGTTTCAATGCTCAGAGATTGACAGATTTGCTTAAACATACAATGAAATGAAGTAAACAAATGAAATCAGCATATAGGAGTATTCACAGTACTGAGCTCAGAGTACAAATGTTTGTCAAAAACTGATAACAGTAATATTAAAATTAAAAAAAAAAACACACTAACAGTCTAACACTGACTGGCCACTATTCAAATTACTTCCCAAATTGCCATGCCATGTCCAAGTACACCTGCATTAGGTTTATATATAAAGTAAATAATTTAAGAAATACACACACACACACACAAATGTACAGACACACACACTCTAATTCAAAATCAGCAAGCATATCAGTAAGCATCCAGCTAGCAACTCAAAATCCCAACTTGAGCAGACACTTAGAAACAATTCAGCTGGAAAAAGAGGAATAATAAAAGAATAAAAGCTCCACTGAAACTAACATGATGGTGTAGAGGGCTGAGACTTCAAATCCAGTCTCAAAGATTTGTTAAGCTCCTTCCCAGAGGTAACTTCTGCAAAAGGGTGAAAAGTAAGTTTTAACACCCTGTTGCCACACAAATCAGTCAGAACTAAAGGCTTCTCATTACCTTAATACCAGCTGCTACATGCTGATAAAACAATAAACCCGCTCCAGTGAAAAACACCCATCACACGAACTAAAATACATTTATTAAGCACTTTTGTCCATTTACAACCATAGACTTCTTCTGGTTATAAATGGAATGAAAGTGCTTAATAAACGTATTTTAATTCATGTGACAGGTGTTTTTCACTGGAGAGAGTTTATTGTTTTATCAGTGTGTACTTTGGTTACTCAGTTGTTTCTTATGATGTCTTTACCAGCTGCTACATGGGCTAAAAAAAATAACCAGACACGGTTTAATTCTTAAGATATTTAACCAGATCAAGCTGGACTTGTGCACTGAAAATATTATCTTTGCTCTTTTACATTTGCACAAAAAAGCTGCCAAAATAAATAAAACAATTTACAGAAACAGGAGGAGTCTTGCTGGAGGAACGAGAAAAACACACTTTAGTGATGTGCGTCTGACTGAACTTGCTCCTACAATCAATCACTGCTTGAGATACGCTTGGCAGTGCAGGACTGGAATCAGGACATGCTGCATGTAAATAGAAATGAAGGGAGGAAGGGCAGAATAGTGTGCTGATTCCATGTTCAAATTGAGACATGCTGCTCAAATCGGGACACTTGTGAGCCTTGACTGGAAAAAAAAAAGTCCAGAGCAAAATCTAACAGCATTAGATACAAAACAAAACAAAAAATCCTGTTTCTTCAGGAAGCTATGCGAAGCAATTGGTCACTAACTGCCATTAAATTACTGAAAGCAGTGGTACTATCCCACTGTCATCCATTCTTCAATAGTTATAAGAGGTAGTCTGACCAGCCTCCATCCCATACACTTCACAAGTTTACAAGTAAAAAAAAAAACATTGTGTCTTCCATGCAGTGTGCAGCAGATAGTTGTTCCTTGACTCCCTGCCAACACGTCCTCTTATTTACTACTTCCACATTTTCTTACAGCACGAAACAAAAGACTTGTCCTTTCTGCTGTGCTAACAAGTGCCAAGGTTTTGTTTCATGCAGCAACTTTACTATGCAGCTTTCTTACATGAGAATTGGACAGACTTTGTAGCATTTTCAATTTAAATAATGTAAACAGCTACACTGACTGTGTATTCTATCCAGCACCTGTGATTACGATCTGCTTCTACTATAATAATCCAAAAGTTGGTTGACTGTTTAACTTGCGCAGGCTGCATGATGACAAGGAGTAAAAAGCTCCACAAATTGATTGCCCACAGAGTTTTTTTTAAATCTTTGTTGTTACATGACCACCACTAGGAAGTCAACATCTTCTCTCAGGGCACCCTTCAACTAGGAACACCTTCCTGATTTCATTTGCTTATCTTCTTCTGATTTCTTTACTAAATAAAAAAAATCAGAAAAAAAAAATAAATAAAATCGGAGAGGCACCCTTTGGTGATATGTACCATAGGCAGCTGCCTAGTTCACCTATGCTTAAGGCCAGTTCTTTATGTAGTCATTATAAACATAGACACAATACCATTGTTAACATCAAATTATGAGGTGAAAGCTTCTGTACTTTCACTGGTATTTAGTGGCATCTGAAATCTTTTAAGAGTTTTTGATTAAACCATCCCAATTTTTCTATGAAGGTTGGATACTCTGACTGTAGATGATACTCCTGATCTAGATAAATTTAAATTTTATGCATATAGTACTGATAAACTCTCTGAGATATGATAGACTATTATGGAATTTATAGGAACTGCATAAAAGACAGACTTGCTAAATCCTTTTTTAAATAAAAGTTCGCTCTCTGATGACAGTAAACATTCTAAAGATATATATTTTGCTCATGCTGATATTTATAATATAACATCTCTTATAACCTCATCCATTGGTATGGACAGATAGTATAAGGCATCATTTTGCACAAGGTCTTTGCTGAGGAGGATTCACAAGAAAGAAATGGCCTGTTTTGACATTGAATTTAGCTCAAGGAGGTATATTTTCCAATAGCTCCTTAGATTAAGTTAAATTGTCTTTTGACTTCTTATTCAGTATGATGATAAAGTTACTTACCATCTGTTAAGATTAGTCCCTGGGTCTAAACATCTTTCTCTTGAGCAGGGTTAAATAAAATGACTTTTCTGAAATGATTAATATTTAGTATCAGCCTTAGTATACCTTGATGAAACCTTTGGTAAATGTAGTCAAAATACATTGGAAAGGGAATCATACAGAAAGTCAATCTCTTATTTAATCTTATTTTTTTCCTACTTTAAGTTTTATTAAAAGGATGGAATGGCTGGCAACTTCCTGTGTTAATGAAATGAACATAGCACTACCTCTTCTTATATTCACTCCATACTCATTACGCTACTTGTATCATTTTAAATCCTCTAAGATTCTAAGAGACATGACAGTATATTACACTTGCTATTAATGATAACAACTCACTTTTAACTTAGCAGAATCTTTCTTGACTCTAATCTTATACAAAATGAAGAAGTTACTTCACATTCATTCCATTTCAACGTGACTGTTTAAGAATACATAGTTACACATTTTCTGAATTATTCTTATTCATACATACCTCTATAAATGGGTCAAATAAATGGCATACACCTTCCTTTAAGTTTTTTTTCATTGGGTTCCTTAAACGCATCTTTTTGTCGACATTTTCATTACCTACCACCTGATTTATTCCACTGTTGGAGAACTTGTCCTTAAGTTAAAAGCTGGAAACAGAGGTAATCCAGAGGGCTTGAGCGAAGTCTGGTATCCTACCTGTGACACAGAGGGTGACAGGACTAACAAGAAACAGAGTATAAAGGATAAGTCCAGATAAAATCACTTTAGCTAGCAGATCTAGGAGACTCTCTCTTTGATGCTCTCCCTGTGGGCGGAATAAAGAAACCTTGTTGAAGTTTCCAGTAATTTATTCAGTTAAGTAGGTAGCTAGATGAGTCTTCTTGCTCTAATATATTACGTTCAACAGGTCAGTTATTTAAAAGCAGTTACAGACAATGGTGGGAGGGTCCATGGGAGCTGGTTGGAGGAAAATCCGGGAGATGGAAAAATAAGAAGCTAATCTCAAAGCTTAGAGGTTAGTCCCCTACTTGAATATTCCTGAAAGACCCTTGAGGGTTTTCCAGCTCAGCAGCCTGTGGAACCTCATTCTTAGTTAAAAGATTTTGTTTTTATTTTTAACTTCTAATGAACAAACCATGACAACACATTATGAGCTTCAACTATAGAACTATCTTTAAGAAGACACTTTTGTCTGAGCTTCATCAGGTCCATATAATAGAATGGTTTACACTTTGAACATTGAAAATGCCTGCTCTTACGACGCTATCATCAAACTTTATTAGTCTGTTTTGCAACACATGTAAAATGAGAGGCTGTGTCTGCATCAGTGGGGCTCATATTCTCTTGTACAATAAAAAAGGTTTAAAGTGTCTCCTTATAAGAGGCTTATATACATGATTAATGTTACCAGTCCCTATTCTTCTTCCTTTTGATGAAGACAGACCTTTTATAAGCAGGGGAGGTAGTCACTTAAAGCTATACTAGGTGATTCCCATTTTTGAACAATACATGCATCCAGAGAAATAGCATACAGAGGAAAACATGTCACAGTGCTTATTTTTACAGCACTCATGGATGTGCACAAGTAGGAGGAAAAAAGTAAACCCTTTCCTGTACAACTGCTGGTCTGAAACTATGGAGTGTTCTGAAACCTTGCACTGCCAGAGTACTCTCTGTTGCTTTAAATAATTTATTGGTAACTGCACAGATGTCTATATTCTTGAGTGTGAGGAGGGCTTGAAGGGAGTGTAGTTTTTTTTTGTTTAGGCTGACATTGACCCTTGAGGATCAGTTGAGTTGATTTTGCTATGTCAGCAGGTTTGTCAATTAGGCATTGCCTAAAAAAGGCACTATGAGGTGAATAAATTTTAATTAGTATTCTAAAGCCTAGAGGGGAGAGGTGCAGACTGTCCTTGGCAAAGCAACATGGTCTGTTAACCTTATCTTCCCAAGATAACAAATATTGTCTCTCCTTAAAATGACACCAGAAAGACATCCAGTTGTTGAACTCACTCCTTTTTTGCTCATATTGTGGCATCATCCTCAGGGATGGTATTATACTGCTCAATGCTAGGCTCATACCAGCCTGAGATGCACAGTCTAAAAGCTCCATAATGTCTCTCATCATGTAGTCCAGGGAGGTACATCTTAGGTCATTTACACCTACATGGAATAGAATGGAATCATAATGTTATCTGCGGCATAATAACTTGAGTGAGTGCATGATTTGGTGGACTCTGGCTCCAGATAAGCAACTAAGAGTTATCTTTTCCTTATACACCCTGGTTAGAGGGGCATCAGTATATCTTACAATGGAGTCCGCTATGATGAGAGTTCAAGTGTGTTTGCTTTCTTAGTGTTTGAGGCTCCACTGAGAGTGACAGTACATATGTTGTTATATGTCGTTTTTTTCTGAGTGCCTTTGGGCTTGCTGAGGCATAGTGTTGACAATGGGTGAGCTAGGCAATCTTTGTTGTTTAGAAAGATTGCTTTTAAGAACCTCGGCAGATGTTAGTTTGTGTGTGTGCTGTGTACTATGTGAGGTGGGTGTTGGGTGCGTAGTTTTAACAACCTGATGTGCACTTGTATATGAGAGTCTAGCCTCCAGTGTCATTGTGTAAGTATACCTTTCACATACAATGTCTGCTTCTTTAAGGATTAAGTGGTTGCCAGTAAAGCTGAGACAATTGCATATCCATACCATGCAGTCCTTTGATTTGTGAGCTACAAGGGTGTAGTGCATTGAGGTTAGAAGGCTATTACGGGTGCTTTATCGGAGCAGATTATGCTAAACAGTACTAAATTCAACTAACTTTAATGTTTTCACAAAGTGAATTCAACTAAATCTATAGATATTGCCACTTGACTCCCAACTAGCTGCTCTAGGCTTGTTGGTGTACAGGGTATTTGTGCGATACGAGTGCTTTACAGGGTACACTTTTATGAACTCTCCTTCCTAGGGGGTTGCTGCTAAACAGGGCACTTGTAACCTGTGCAAATGTGCAAAATTTCTAGCAGCACAGAAACCCCCCCAGAAAACTAATGAGCCATGTGGCCAATAAACTGACTACATTATATGTTCTTCTGTATATATCCTAACTCAGATAGACCAGTCAAATACCCCCTGCCACAAGATGAATAAACACAGTCCTCCTAATGTAAAAACACAGTAGAAGAGACCCACAAGTGCAATGCTACCATTTAAACAACTAGCTGGAACTCCTTCGCTGAAGGCAATTTCAAGACAGTCTTACAGCAGTAATGGTGTGAAGAGGTAACTTTTTTCACAAAAAAAAAGTAATTGAAATACACACTTATAAGCAGGAAACAGTAGTGGTCACTCAAAATAACTTAAATGTGATTTAGCAATCAAAGGAACGTAACTCTGCCTGGATGGCACTGGGTACAAGTAAAACACTATTTGAATGCCGGCTGGGACTCCAAGCTTTGCTGACCTCCTGGAAACTGAGCAGGAGACAATATCTAGTAAAGGAGGTTTAATCAAGAGCAATACTGGTTTGCTGTGTGAGTACTCAGTATCATGGATCTGTGGAAAACAATGGCTGGTTAGAGTACATAAATAGCTTGTACAACAGTCTATAACAATGAAAGAGGGGAGGAAGGGACTTTGGAAATCAGATTATCATAATAGGTGGAGGCCACAGACACCGTCTTATTATAAAACAACACCAGCAATACGGGTAGGAGGGCTGGGGAAAACCAACCAGGCTAGTTAGAGAGGCATACAATCAAATAAAGGCATCACTGGAGCTCTTTCAGAAAGTTTAGCTTAATGTGTTAGTGGGGGGGGGGGCAGACATAGAATGCAACTTTAAGCAAGTAAAAGATGAGCAGAAAATAAAAGCACTGAAGCACATACTGGATCAGAGATAATTCTCGCACTATTGACCTTCTACTGCAGTTTAAGGCACCAGACTATACAGAAATTTACCAGTAACTCTACTTGTGAAAATATAAGTGTGGAATAACACAACATAACATATTAAGAAATGCAGAGTGCACATTGCAATACTATAGGAGACACATTTGAAAAAAAAGTGAGCATGTGAATTTGATAAAGTAAATATTTCAGGATGGATATTTAGAAGAATATCAGGAAACAAATGAAAGGAGAGTATTTATACTAATTGCTAGAAGAGCTCCAATACTGATAAAAAGATTTGTGGTGGTGATGAGCTACTGGCAAGGTAGGAAGATTATGTTGGCACATGTTTACATTTTACCTATAAATGTTATTATGCAGCTTAAGAAAATTTTGGGAGAAGTAATCAGCTTTCAGCAGGGAATATTACTTACAGGTGGGAGACTGAGACTTAATTTGCTACAGTGAGGATGTATATGAGGACCGAGAAGGGAAAATAAAACAAAAGAAAGTAGATTTCTCAAGAAACTTATGAAAATATTTGGTATGGAAGATGCAAATTTTAGCAGTAGGAACTCAGAATTTGCATATTATTCCCCAAGGTACAATAACTGGGCTAGACTAGACAGAAATTATATTTCATGGGAACATGCATTTAACTGAAAGCTTCAACATAAATCCAATAACTGTTTCAGATCATGACGACTAAGAAAAATGCAAGGTAATGAAATAATAATGAAGCACTGTTGATTACTCACCTACCTTTTAAAAAGAGAGGAATTTAAGGAAATTATTAAAGTGTTATTGGGGAAGGTAGAAATGTCTTCAGAAGTTTTAGCTGTTGACTGGAATAAAATGAAAGTTTTATTTAAAAATAGGGTAGAAATAAAAGAAAAAGAGATACGGTTAAGAAGTAACAAGAGTTATTTGGGGGGAATGACAAAGGTTTAAATGTTACAGAATAAGAGGAATCTTACAGAATGAGAGGAGGCACAAATGCAGAGGGCTAAAAGGAAAATAAAAGGAGTATCTGGATAATATGAATACGTTTAGAAAGACTGCTTTTAGGCAACTGTTTTTAGATAATAACTCCATAGCACAAAAAAATCTTATCACAATGACTTAGGCAGGAGAAAGTAGAAAGCGACCCTATGACAAGAAAAATAACCAGAGATCCTGTGATATTAGATATATTTCAGAAATTTTATGAAAATTTGTATAAAGCAGGAGAATGCGAAAATCAGGAAAAAGTACAAATGGAAGATTTAAATATGCCAAGGTCAGAGAGGTATGAGGCTCAACAACTAACAGGATAGGAGGAGATGAGATAAAAATAGTGATGTATAATCATTCTGTAGTAAAGTCTCCAGGAACAGATGGTATTTCTGTGGAAGTCTGGAAGATGGGATGGAAGAAAGTGATAAAAATTTAGAAAGTTTTGTTTAACAGTATTTTGAAAAGGAGGGGAAGCACCAACATCATAGAAAAAAACTGTGGTGACTGTAATACATAAAGATGGTAAAGACACATCTGATTCAACTTCTTTTATGTCTATTTCAATTTTAAATCATTGTTATAAACTGTTTTCCCTATATTATCTAGAAGAATGGCAAAGGTGTTGCCAAAATTGATAGATGTGGGTCAATGTGGTTTTGTGGAAGGGAGGAAAACATTTGACATTAACAGAACAATGATGATCCAGAGGGAATCAGAATATAAGAACATACTACTGTGGTTGGTGGGTCTTGATGCAGAGGAAGCATTCAACAGAATAAGGTGGGATTTTGTGAGTACGGCAATGGAAGTATTCACATTCCCCGATACAATAATAAGGTTAATTAGGAGGATATATGAGAGATTGGAGTCAAAAACTAAAGTGAGAGGGTTCATCTCTGATATGTTGTGCCTGAACAGAGAACCAGGCAAGGTTGCCCTCCTTTCCCTTTATTTGCATTATATTTAGGGCCACTGGCAAAGAAATAAGGGATTTAGAAATTCAAGCATATATCATCATCATCATCAGCCCCCTTTTTTCCCATTTTTCTACATGGGGTCGGGGTATCGTATTAACTGTTGCCAACTGTCTTGATTCAGTGCCACACTCCTGCCTTCTTCAACACTCATACCTGACTGTTGCAGATCTTCTTCCACACAATCCCTCCACCTTTTTGCCGGATGTCCTCATTTCCTCTTACCTTCTTCCTGTCTGTCCCAAATCTTCATCACCAGATTGTGTTTTGCTTTTCTATACATGTGCCCAAACCATCGTAATCTGTTCTCTTTGATCCTTTCTGCAATTAGAGCTACTTTGGCTTCTGCTCTTATGTCCTCATTTCTTCATCTTTCCCATAGTATACATCCTACCACCTTTTTCAGGCACTTCATTTCCATCACCTCTAGCTTCTTCAACTTTTCTGCCTTTACTGTCCAGGTTTATGTACAATACAGTAGTACTGGTCACACCACTGTCTTGTATACCTTACTTTTCAGCTTCTTTGGCATTCTTCTGTCATAGATTATACCTGATACTCTATGCCAGTTGGCTTCAGCCCCTCTGATTCTAGCTTTGACCTCTTCATTCAGATTACCCTTCTCCTCAACTACCCCTCCTAGATACTTGAAGCTATTTACCTGTTCCACTATCTTCCCTTCTATTTCTATTCTCAGCTGCGTCAGATTTCCCCAATCTGCTGCCATTACCACCATCTTATGTGTGCTTAGCTTCATCCCATGTGCCTTCAGATTTGCATTCCATTCTCCTATCCTTTGCTGAAGTTCTAGCTCAGAGTCTGCCTACACTGCCACATCATCTGCATACAGCAGATTTGTTGATCCCTCCCCTCCAACCTGTTTGCTAATGTAGTCCATCACCAATATGAACAGCAGTGGGCTCAGAGATGAACCCTGATGTACACCCACTCCCACTGGGAACCTGTCTGTGAGGCCAAACACTGTTCACACTTGAGTCATTGGGTCCTTGTACATAGCCTGCACTAATTCTACCAATGTTTCTGGGAGTTCAAACCATCACAGTACTGCCCAGATCAGCTTTCTTGGGACCTTGTCATATGCTTTCTCTAAGTCTAGGAATGCCCAGTTGGACTCTCTTCTCATCTCTAGATTCTTCTCAAGTATCTGTCTCAATGCAAACATCGGGTCAATTGTGCTGCATTCTGATCTGAATCCAAACTGCTCATCTCCCATCTTACATTCTACTACTCTGCGTATCCGTTTTTCAATCCCCCTCTCCAGAACTTTCATGCAGTGTGATAGAAGTTTGATGCCTCTGTACTGCCCACAGTTGCGGATGTCCCCTTTGTTCTTGTACACTGGCACAAGTATGCTTATTCTCCAGTTGTCTGGGATATGCCTTTCTCTCCACACTGCTATTAATACCCTCAGGAGCCATTTCTCTCCTATCTCACCCAGCATTTCTATCATATCTGCTGTGACCTCATCTGAGCCTGCTGCTTTCCCTGACTTCATCTTCCTTAGTGCTGTTCTTACTTCTTCTAGGGTGGGCTCCTCTTCTTCTCTCATTGTAGGCTGTTTCTGGGGCAGTACAGCTTCTGTGGGTTTTTCTTCATTCAGAAGCTGCTGGAAATACTCCTTCCATCTGCCTTTGATGTCTTCTGGGCTGGTGATCAGGTTGTTGCTGGTATCCCTTATGAAGGGTGTCTGATTATCTTCTTTATCTTTCTGTGTTTGCCTTGTAACCTGATATAGTTTCTTTGTGCCCCTTATGTAAATTCAAGGATATAATTGGTATGATAATCAAGAAAGGTTGGCTTTATTTGCAGACAATATTATTTTGTACCTGGTAAAACCAGAAAAAGGACATTTCAGTGTTTTGGAACATTCTGAGGCAGTTTCATTTTTTTTTAGGATATAAATTTAATGAAAACAAAACAAAGGCTATAGCTATAAACTATGTACCCACACTGAATCAGTTCAGCAATACCCACATTTAAGGAGACACAATAAAATGAAATATTTAGGAGTATGGGTTTAAAGTTTTCTGTTAAGGCAGTTAAAGCTATATGGGAAGAAGCTAAACAAAAGGTAATATAAAAATGGAGAAAACTGTTATCTTGTGGTTATGGATATGGATGGCAAGATACAAACAGTGAAAATGTTTTAGTCCTTTCGTTTTATATTCAGGTCAGGCATATTTATATCAACCAGAGGAGAAGTTGTGGATAGTAATTAATAAAGAGTTGAAGGTTTTTTTTCTGAGAAAGGAAGAGGGCAAGGGTGAAGTGGGCTAAGTTGATCTTTCCAATACAGCAAGTGGTTTGGGATTGCTTGATTTGAAGGAATATTTTAGCGATATAAACTTAAAGCTCATATACAATACACAAGCAGAAAGCTATAATTCAAAGTGGAAAGGGATGATGATGAAGCGGGATAAAATTCAAGAAATAAGGAGAAAGTGGGATTTTTGATGCTGATCCTTAACTAGAATAACAACAGACATATAGAATATTGTATTCATAAAGTAGCAGAAAGTACTGTAAGACCTAAGCTAACATGAGAATGGTGAAATGAGGTTCTGTTGACAGTGATGACTGAAATCAGGAATACACAGAATAGGCAAGAGGGTCTGGAATTTTCTGAAGAAAACTGGCAAATAAGTCAAGGTACTGACAGTAAATAACCGGAGAGGGAAAGGTAAGAGGTGAAGAAAACATTTGGACTGCAGGCTAGAGACTGCCTTCCATAGCAGGTATTGATATCAGAATATAGGCAAAGAAAAAGGAAAGGGATTGGGGAATCGTAGATGAAAGTCTTGCTCTGACAGACTTTTTAGTTGCATCTAGAACAAAAGATGCTGTTAAAAGAGGGATAATTAATAGGTCATATAAAATATTGCACAATAACTACAGGAATCAATCAGAGTAGGTTAGAAAAATTTGGCTGAGAGATTGGATAATCAATTTACAAGGAAACAATGAGAGTACATATGTATGGCTCCCAAATATGCAACTGAGACTAGAAGATGTAGGATTTTTGCTCAAAAGTGTTTGCATGGGTATTTTTATATCCCAAGCAGACTTGGAAGACTTTTTACTCATGTAGGTGGAAAATGCTGGATGTGTGATGGGGAAGAAAGAGGCAACTGGAAACATATGTTTTGGAAGTATAATGAGGTGGCAGAAAAATTCCTTACAGAGTACCCTGTCAGTAATTATTTTTGAGCTGGGATACAGGATCTGAATTGCCTAGATATAATAAAGCCTTGGTAAGTTTAATTCTCGTAGCTGCCAAAAAAAGCAATTAGCAGAAAAATGGAAATCAAAATCTAAACCAGCCATACTTGAAGTAGTGAATATTGAAACAGAGATAAAAGGACAGGAAGCTGGATGTTTAGAAAATGGTAGGGGTAAATTACATAGAAAAAATGCAAATTGTGGGAATAACACATGCAGAAAAATGTTTTGGAGGAAGAATGAGGTTTAACAGAAGACAGGAAATGAACAAGTTATGTAATGTTGGATTGATTATATTGGCTAGAACAATATATATGATGTATAATGTTTGTAACTGGAAACATGTTAACATGAGTTTCGTTCTTTTATATAAATGTAAGTTTGCCTATGTCTTTAGTGATAATTAAAAAAAATGTGCTTAAAAAGTTATGTTGTTTAGAACAGTGGTAGGCATCCTTCTACAATCTATTGCTCATGTTCTGTATCATTATGTTTATATCATTCATAGGGGACTTCACACAGCAGATGTATATTTAATTTTGCAGACCATTATATACTTTTCTGTTAAAAGTTAATTTGGTTAGTTTATGTAACTCCTCCTGAACAGACATGACTAAATGTTATTGAATTAACCAGGCATTTTTAGTAATTGTAAACAAATTTAAAGCAACAGTAAACAAAAAATATTTAATTATATTCAGTCTATTTTAAGTAGTCTGATTGAAATATAACTGTGTGTTTACTGACACCTATAGGCAGATGTATAAATAAAGAGAGTATTAACACACACGCATCAGTTACTATTTAAAAATCACACTGAGAACAAAAACTGTCCCCAAGATGCTGAAATAGGAGATCATATAGATAAACTGTAGGATTACTGGAAGAAGGGGATACAGTGTTGCTGTCTACAAAGTATAAAACATGAGCATGTATCCAGTATGACAGTATTTTGCTCTGTTTAGCTGAATGACAAACTCATAGCAATTAATCAAAGGCAGTACCTGTATGCACTCGGTAATGAGTTTCCAGCTGGTGTTTCAGACTGAACTTCTTTCCACACCCATTGCATTCATATGGCTTTTCTCCTGTATGCATACGTTTGTGATTTTTTAGGGAACTCTCATCCCGGAAACAGCGACTGCAGAACTCACACTCAAAAGAACGATCACCTTTTGAAAAGAGAAGACATAAAATTAAGAAACCTGAGAAATAAATCCTACTTTATACTAATATGATAGAGATGAATAATTTTACATGGATGGAAGTAGAATATATATTTTTAAAATCTTTTACTCCTTGTATCTGCAAACGATCAGCCTTACTGCAATCAGCATGATCCACCTTTCTTTGATGGGGAGATCACAGTATGTGGTAGATTGTTCGGGAAACCATCAGTTTTTTGTGCTGTACCCCTAGCTCCTCCTCTCAGTGGCTATGTGTAGGATATGTAATGCTTTTCCCTAAGGGTGTTCAGAAATAGGAAGGACTTGGGTCATGGCTAGGATGTTGACTGAGTAGCATCAGATTTTTTTTTGCTCTGTTACTTTTTATATTTTTGACAGGAAATCAATCTTCTAAACAATCATAGTTGTTTATAAACAGTTATTTTAACTAACTTTAAGTGTTATCTTGGATTATTTCAAGGAATTGTCTTAATTTTCAAATATTTTCCTGTCAAAATCTTATCTGGAAAATCACTCAAACACCTAGTCTGGAAAAGAGTCATTCAAAAACAACTTCACAAGACTCATTCTTCAAAAGGTAACTTCAGTCAATTCTCACAAATATTCAGGAGTTATCCTTGAAGATGGATAAAATGGACACTAAATTGGACAACCATAAAGAAAAGTGTTCAAAACAAATGGATCAACATCAGGAAAGTCTTCAACAACAAAAGTCACAAATACCTTACATTGAGGATTCATTAAATGACTTAGAAGGCAGACTAAATGAAGATGAAAATAACATTGAGTTTTTACTAAAACAAAATATCCTTTTACTGAGCAAAATAGATGACCTAGAGAATATGTCCCATAGAAATAATATCCATATATTCTGCTTACCAGAAAAAAAAAACAGAAGGGAATAATATGGTAAGCTTTCTGACTGCCTGGCATCCAAAGATACTAGACCTACCTGAAGCAATGTCATTTGGAATTGAAAGAGTGCATAGGTCTTTAACTACATCTTCTTCAAAGAATAACACAATTGTGAGAGTTTTTTCTTCTCATGACAAGGAATTAATAGTTAAAACTGCCTGGGCAAAATCCCCTATTAAAACAGATGACAAAACAATCCACTTTGACAATGATTATTCAGCAGCGGTCAAATCTAAAATAAGATGTTCCTGCCTTTAATTAAAGAACATAAAAAAGAACAAATTCAAGTCCATTTGCTGCTCCCTGACAGACTGAAAGTTTTCCTTCCAGATGATATCAAGTTTTTGATGACCCTGACACTGTCTTGTCATATCTACAAAAAAAAAAAAAAAATAAAATAAAACAAGTGGAAGATATGGACTGTAACAGTGTTTTCCTGAAGAGATAGGCTGAAAATACAGGATGGAAGCTTAATGAGAAGAAGAAGAAATTAAAGGACAAATTATTTAACTTCACTTATTCTTTATTAGGCATAATAATGGTAGTTTATTTTTCATTATAATTTTTGTCCCAAAAACATGAGAATAAGTTGTATTCTGCTGCCATAAATGAGGTACGAATAAATCAGAAATTTCCTATAATAAGGTAACTAAGCGTTCTTTATATTTTCTTATATACAGCATAAACCTACCTTCACTTAGCTTTAGTAACATTTTATTATTTAATCTTTATATCGGAGTAATTTTTATTAAATGTAGACTACTAATATAATTCTTATTGCTTTAACAGTACCATTTATGTACAGATACTTAATATTTAGGTCATTTTTTGTTTCATTTACTGAGCTAGAGCCATTTACTTTGATTTTGGTTAATGAATATATTGGCCTAATGTGAACATTTAATCCTGATTTTTTATCTTATCTTATTGTTATGGTCTTAACTTACTGGGTCTCTCAAATAAAACTCACAATACATTGCTTTCATACAGTAATTTGTTTTGATTTCATTTTATTAACCATTTGAATAAGTTGAACTGTTTAATAATGATGCTAATTCTTTATTTTGTACATTGGAAATAGCATTTCTTACATTTGTTTGTGTTTGCGCTCATTGTTGGGGAAGTGCAGTTGTGTTTTGGGAGTGGGATACTTGAGATATGACAGCATCAGAAAGTGTGCTGGTTTTGTATTTGTAGGTAGCAATTCACGGTGGCTTGGGTGCTGGTGTTTATTAGCGGCAACTGTATAATCTCTATTCTGAAAGCTGTTTACTTGAGAGATTGTCTTTGTGTTTGATGTGTGTGGATGTCTTGATTGGATCATGCTGTGGCTGTTTGTGTGTTTTGTGACTGATGGTGGAATGCTTGCTGCTGTGGTGTTAACATTTGATTTTTTTTTCCTTTTGGAGACATTTGGGTTTCTGTGTGGGTTGTGGTGGGACAGTGGAGATGTTATTGTGACTTTGGAGATTTTTTTTTTTAGATAAAAGTGTTGTATGCAAGCTGCGATTCTGATCAGCTTGGCTTGAGCTTTCATTGAGGGTGTGGATCCTTGGTTTTTCTTTGTGTAAGCTATTTTGACAGCTACAGCTTCCTGCCGAGGTCTCATTTTTTTTAAGCTGATGATTTATTGCTCAAAATGCAAATGAGATCTGCCTGACCATCAGAACATATAAGGCAGAGCTCATGTATTATTGATTTGATTTTATAGACACATCCAATCTTGATGGTTTTAAGGGGAAATATTACAGAATATTAGTCTTCACTAAACACATTTATTAAAAATAATTAACAAAGATATTAAAATAGAGTTATACTCAGTTTTTTCTCCTTTAATTGACTTTTAAAGAAATAAGAGATTAGGCAGTCTTGGAAAATCCAGTGTAATGTATCATACATTCTTTTTTCATTTTGTTGTTGACACTATATGTTTTTACTAGGGCTGCAATACATATTGTCTTGTAGACCATGCAGAACTAACCTATAATAATCTATAATATGCAGAACATAATGGCAGATGCTAATACTTTTGTGAACAGCTTGGGTATACATGTCATATGACTTTTATGTTAAAATCATTGTCATTTTTCAAGGTTTTTAGGTCGGTTGTTTAAATTGCTAATTAGAAGTATAAATCTAATCTGCTTTTGGTTTATTTAATTATTAGAATTACTACATATTCTTGAATAATAAATTAAATATTAAAAGAACTGAGTTTGTATACAGCAAAGAATTTGCTTTAAGAAGTGTACAGTCTAATATTGTATGAACTAATATATGAAACTGTTTGACTAAGGTTAAAATATAATTGCAAATGTATTTATATATGTACTACTGCACATGTTTAAAATGGAATATAATGAGAAACACAATTAATAGAGTTAGTGACACAGAATTTCTGCTTGAAATATATAAGCATACCCGATTCAAGATGTTAATATTAATACTTTAGAAATTTAATGTGTTATAACTATTCATTTAATTGGTTAAAAATTGGAAAAAAATTTTAGGACTGGTTTGTTATTTTGATATCTTGACACATAACTGTATTTAGGTAACAGGGTAGAATGCTTTCACTCTTGTTGATGGGTGGGAAAGTTTGGATAGTTTGTGTATCCAAACCAGGAGCTTTAGACTCCATGTGGGGTTTGATGGATATTAATTATCTATGTTCAACATTTTGGGATATTTATTTTTTGGGTGTCTACTACTGTTATTAATAAGTATACATTAGCAATTTAGATCTTACTGCTTATATGATTTACAATATTCAGTGCTTGGTATTCAAAGTGGTTCAAAGTTGCTATTATTATTTTGAAATTATGAAAGCATTTCTAGTATATTTGTTAATCCTCTTACATGACAACTCTTAAGTGCATTTCTATCAATATTAATGGTTTAAATAATTGTTGTAAGAGAGGGAGTTTAAATAGATATTTAAAATTATACATATTACAAATAGATACAGACAGACTTAATACTAAGACATATTCTGTACTTGTTAGCTCTCATTATAACCAGAAAAATAGAGGGGTAGCTATTTTACAGAGGAATACTTTACCTACACCTAAAATTATTGGATCATATAATGATGAGAAAGGAATGCTCTGTTCAGTGACTTTAGAATTAATGAAAAATATATACTTTTGTTAATGTGTACTTGATTTCAGGAATAGGAGCTAGCTATGTTAGAAATCAATTGAACCGAACAGTCCAAATTTCAAAAGGCAGTATTATACTTGCAGGTGATTTTAATTGTATATTAAAGATCGATTATACTAATTCCACTAAAAAGAGAAAAAATATTGGCCTCTGAAAAATAATTAATAAAGTTTATAGATTTATTTAATATAAGAGATATAAATGATTTTTCAGAACTGGATTTGCTTATCTTCACTCATTTTTTAGACATGGAACCCAAGGTAGAATTGATGGATTATATATCTGTAATGAGTTAATAGATAGATTAAGTAAGGTAAAGGTAATATTGTGTCCACTTTCAGACCATAATACCATAACTTTTGAGCTGACATTAAAACCTGGTAATAATATACAATTGACTATGTAACTAGATGTATACCTGCTTATAAAACTAATTTGAAAGAATTTAAAGATTGTCTCATGAAAGAAATTCAGAATTTTATTTAAACTAATTACACAGAAAGCATCCCTTGAGATATATCTAGGGGATTCTCTAGAGGCCTATGTATATGGTAGAATTATATCCTGGTATGGTTATAAAAAAGGCAATGGAGTAAGGAATTAATTGAGCTACAAGAAAAAAAATGATAAGTTAAAACTGGATAGTCAAACGACAAAGACCAATATGATAAAAGAAATTAATAGTTTAAATGGAAAATATTTCGAGATTTTAAATCATAAGACTAGAATTAACTTGGAAAGGTTAAAGATAGTAAACTTTTCTGTTAACCATAAATTTATGCATAACTTAGCAAATAGAACAACAATCTTAAATAAATACAGTCATATTAAGGAATTATATTCTGACAAGAGTAAGAAAAAAGTCACTGAAATTAAGAATATCCTGAAAGAATTCAGAAGTCATTTTGATATAATTAACAAAAACAACACATTAATGGACTCTCAGGAAGAAGTTAAATTTTTTATTAAAAATCATATTAAAAACAAATTAACAGAAGAACAGATGAAAATAATTGATAAACCTATTAATTTTTCTGAGCTCAAAACTCAAATCAACACACTAAAACCTAACAAGGCCCCTGGTAATGATGGCATTATACCTGAACTCTATAAATTAATGCCAAAAGAAGCCTCATCTATCTTAATTAAAGTCTTCTCAATTGTACAATAATTAGTAAATGTTCCTCCTTCCTGGAAGTATACTCTTGTCTCACCAATTCTAAAAGCAGGAAAAGATCCTGTAAAATGTTCCTCTTATAGACCAATATCTTTATTAAATATTGATTATAAACTATTTATGGACATGCATGCTAATAGAATGAAACAGTTTCTACCATCCATGGTTAATAGTGATCAAAGTGGATTTATATTAAACAGAAATTCCTATGATAATATTAAAATAATACTGGCAATTGATTATGTAACTAAAATAAATGATAAACTAACATTAATACGTTTAGATATTGACAGTGTGTTGACTCACTTAACTGGAATTATCTCTCTTTAGTATTAGAACAAAGTAATTTTTTAAGAAATTTTATATATCTCAATCTTGTTTATGAAAATTCTCAAGCATATGTTGAAATAGGTTTACATACTTCAGAGTCAATTAAGCTTTCTTAAGGCACTAAATAGGGATATTAAGTCTTGCCTTTAGTCTTTACTTTACTCATAGAACCATTTGCCTATTTTATAAGATCAAATCCAAACATTAGAAGTATTCAAGCGGGGAAGAATTCATTATTTAAGATTCAGCTATTTGCAGATAATACTTTATTGACCTTAAATGAATGTAATAATTCACTTCTAGCTGTCTTTAAAGCAATGAAAATCTTTCAGAGAATATCTGGCATTACTTTTAATGATAATAAAACAAATAATTTACCCATTAACATTAATACCAAGGATAAACATAAAATATTTACAACATATATAGGTCAATAAAAAACAATTATTTAGGGATAATTATTACTGATAATATCAATGAAATACACAATTGGAACAAATGTATCTTCATTATGGAAGAGGGAGTTTCCATAATTAAAACAATTATTTTGCCAAAATATTATATATCATACAGTCATTGCCTTTGCCACCACCAACAAGTGTATAAAACAGTTTAACTATTTAATATTACAATTATTATGGTTTCCTAATAAACCTAGATTAGCTTTAATTCACCATATTAGAGATTGGTCTTTTGATGGTATTGGTCTACTGGACTTGGAATTATATTCAATAGCTTCAATTCTACTGGACTTAGAATTATATTCAATAGCTTCAATTATTACGACAATGACTCTTTTGTTAAATCATTATACTGCTAGATGGAAAGAGCTTCAAGAACATGTTTTGTTAGAAACTGCCTATTTTAAAGATTCAAATTGCAGTCCAATTTTAAATAATGTTTTACTTTGGTTATTAAATCAGTATTTTTCAACTAATACTAATAAAAGAATTAATTCGTCCTATCTATCCATCATAATGAATACCTTGAGAATTTTCATTTTCAGAACTCCAATATATAAAGCATGTTTTTTTCTGTGTTTCCAGTAGCCTATACTCATAATAATATCTCCATTTTTAATTTACAAACAATGATTACTTTTAAAGAAAATAACTTGATATATTGGTATCAACTAATAGACAAAGAAAAATTGCATTCTGTTGACTGTATAATAAATAAATTTGATTTAGATAAAGATCTGTGGTTATATGTACAAAACTGTAGACAGTTTCTTGAACACAAGACTAAATTGATGCAGCAGACTGTAAGAAACTCTGCCCCTAAATTAATTGATTTCTTATATTTTTGGACACACCAGAATACAGCAGAGAAAGGTCTTTTATCTAAATTATATAAAGTGGTTAAAAATAGAATATAATAGAAATAGTTACTGGAACTATTATAGACTTATTAATATTAGGTCTCCAAATGACAATGATAAAAAAAATAATTTTATTGTCATCAAAACAAACTGCCTCTTCACTTAAATGGAGATCATTCTCTTGGAAATATATTCATAGATATTTCTTCACAACTCTTAGAATTTAATTAATGATTACAAAAGATAGCTAGTTGGAGGTGTAAATTAGAGGTTAAAGCAGATTGGCAACATGTTTTTTTTGGTTGTGTTGTACTTAAACCTTAAACTGATAATAAAATAAAAAAGTCCAAGAAACCACAATTGCAGCCTCTTTGATATTGAGATGAAAGTGCTCAATAATTGTGTTATTAAAGATTGGATTATGGTAGTTGCGATTGTGGTTTCTCTGACTTTTTTATTTTATTATCAGTTGCTGGTGTTTCTTGCTTTAATCGGTTGTTTTGTTTTTGTACTTAAACCTTATTGGGACAATATAAATTCTTTCTTACAGGCTTTATTTACAGACAAATTTGCTTTAACAAAATCTTTAATTTTATTTAATTCCCCAATACCTGAATGTATTTTGAGATTAAAATATCCACTTTTATGTAGCATCTTATCAATCTCAATAAAATAAAAGTTATAACAAAGAAATGGAAAAATGAATCAACTGCCTCTTTTAATGAATTCATCAACGTATCAGACATTTGTCAGATGGAACTTATTACCATCAGAACAAGAACCACAAGAATCACTTCTTTATACATGTGGAAAAACCTTAAATAAACTACTAAATAAATAATTGTGATTTTTATGTATAATAATTTAACTAATGAAAGCTATTCGAATTTTCATTGTTTAGTAGATAGTCTTTTAAATAGTTTTTCTGTTATTTATTTATTTATTTATTTTTAATCAATTGTTTTTTCTTTTTATATTTTGTTGATATATATTTCCATTCAAATTAAATGTTACTATGTTTAAAAAAATAGGCAAGGAGTAAGTGCACATCTGGACTATTGCTGGTTGCAAAGCCTGTTCTCCAGTAGATGTCCACAGTACAATCACTCTTTCCCATGAGGGGTGAGCCACCTTCAGCCTTTCACACCTACCCTCTCCTGCCTCACTTCCCCACTGCCCAAACCAACAATCAAACTTGGATCACTTGCACCATAGACAAGACTTTATCCCTATGCACCAAGAAGTCAGAATGAAGCAGAATGAATGGTTCACAACAAAAAATTAAGTAGTGCCACATACTCTTGTGAGTCTAGGTGAAAGGGAAATGTCGTTCTAGAAGTTCCTATGATAGGCTGCTGAGAATTTTTGGCAATACTGCTTTAGCTTTAATAACTCGAGTGACAACACAGAGACTGCATTAATTGTATGTATGCAGATGCTTTAACATTAACTTTGATGACTTCTTGATGGACAAAACAGTGACTGCATTAATTCTATGTATGCAGAAGCTTTAACATTAGCTTTGATAACTTCTTGATTGATAACACAGATAATGCATTCATTCCATGTACACAGAAGCCTTTGAAACTGGTGCATGCTGGTGCATACAGGGTTAAACACTATTTTGAGAAAAGGTGCAAATTCTCAGCTATATTAAAAACATTTGTAGGATATCAGTGACATGTCTCAACTAATCACCCCTCCTCTGTTAGCTCCCAGTTCAATAGTGGATATAAAAAGTACTCTGGCTTCTCTTAATACTACTGAAGCCTTTAAAGATCACATTTGCAATGTAGCAGGCCACTTCCTCTAATTTTCTGTCCCCTGATGCAAATATTATGAAAAGTAAATATGTTGTCCCCAGTTTTAAGTTCAAGAAGGCCTTCTTGGCACAACTTACTAAAGTTTTCCATGGTGTTAACTCTGAAAATACTAGTGAAACAGATGATTTCCTACTCAATATCCTGAAACTGCATCTAATATTATTACTATGTGTGTGTATGTGTGCGAGAGGTTTATTATCAAAATGTAGAGTGTGGGTTTGGTTAACATGGGAATGTCAAAAGTCATTAGGCTGCTTCCTGTGTTGCCGACCTGCAATATTGTGAGTGGTCAGTACAGCGGATGCCACTGTGCATTCACACATATGTAGTCGATATTTTGACTAGAGATTGCGCTACAGTGGGGATCGGGAAATTACCCTTTTCCCCATTGTACTGCGATCTCAGAGTTGGAAGATATAATTTGCAGGGGGTGTGGGGGGGGGAGCAAGGGGCTTGCCCCCTTGCAAAAACATTATGTCACATGATTTGCAGTAATGAACTGCAAACACAATGTTGAAAGTGCGAATGTGATCTTTTCGCTACATGCACTTCGACATTCCGACCTTATTAGTATGCAGGAAGTGGTTTTGTGAAGGCAATATTTTGAATGGATTACATTTTGCCATTCAAACATTTAATAGTAAACCATGTAAAAGTGTATGTGTTTGTGTGTATGTAGGTGTATGTGGCTGCTCAAATGGTGTTTTGCTCAGGACATTTGTAGACTGTTGATAAAGTGATTTTAATGACTCCACTAAGGGCCTATCTTGATGATGACAGTTCTAATAAATATTATGTGCTGTGTAAGTTCTGCATTGAATAAAATCTATTAACTTTATTTCTTCATAGCCAATATGGCTCACAAAGGGGATAATGAATGGAGATTGCACTTTCTGAACTCACAAATTATACCGATAAATGCTGACTATGGTCTTTTAATTATGACCATTTTTCTAGACTTAACCAAATACTTAAACACCACAGGCTACCACAAATTAGGTAAACTGTTGACCGTACTCTCAAAAGCTTGTATCCAGCCTGGTTTATCAACTGCTTATCTGATATGTTCTGTGTAGTTCAGGAGGATGGAGTAATTCGCTCTTGGACCTTTGTTTCTTACTGTTGGTGTTCCCCAAGTTTCTGTCTTGGTATCATCCTTCCTTAACTGATGTAATATATAAAAGGCAGCATTATTAAATGGTAATAAAGTACCAGTTTCAGGAAGGACTTCTGTTTTTTTATACTTCTGCTGGAATTTCTGATGCTAGAAAGATAGCAAGCAAACACTGTTTGTGTTGTTAATTCTTGCAGACTATGTTCTTTAATGGTAAGCTCAATGGGGATAACAAGGCCTCAATACTCAGAATTCATGTGTTGCCAGCATTGCTTCCTTTACTAACATCAGTGGTACAAATGATTATCTCCTTTTTAATGGTGACATCCTAAAACGTTAAAAGTAATAGTTTAGTATTGCCAGTTCTAAACTGGGTGCTTTTCCAGCAGTCACTTGTGCAAAACCATAGCTTCACTTTATATTGCGGTAGTTAAAAGGTTGTATGACACAATAAAATTCCCTTACTGGAGATGCACTAAAGTCTTAGAGAAAAAGATTATGTTCTAACTAATTTCAGTAGGGAGACATTACCTTTAAATGTTTATCTTTAAAAACTGAACCTGCTTCTCTTTTGAGAAATTACAACTACGTTGTCTTGAAATTTTATAAACAGTCTTGTAAGGTTGCAAAAAAAAAATTCTACAGCACATGAGGATACTGATTCCAGAAGTGGTACACTTTTCCAAGTAAGGGAGTTTGCAAGAAAAGATTTTTGAATGTCTTCATGTTAGGCATAACATTAGAATAATCTTAGAAGAACACAGTACATTAACCCCCATAAGGTAAAAGATGTAATCCATTAATCCATCACAGGCGTGCATATTTAGTTTAGTTACTGTATTTTTTGAAAGTGTCATGTGCATTTCCACACAGCCAAAAATATTGTTGAATAGTAGTTTCAAGTCATATTAAGGAATTATCTTGTTTAGAATAACATTTATATTTTAACCTACTTAAATATTTCTCTGACCTACATACCTACTAATCTACCATATCCTGTTTTATATGTATGACAGAACCACAGAGTAGCCCATTCAGTGTGATAGACTTTATTCATAAATCCATGCATTTTGACCATTTTTGGAAAAGTTCAGATTTTTCTTCAGGGTAGTGTGAGCTGCCATAGTGGATACACATTAGGTGAATATTCTGAAGTCTGTGGTGAGACTAAATAAGAAGGCCTTGACCTGAAAAGTACTGGCTACTTCCTTGGCATGCAGGTGCCTCCTAGACTCTTTGGATATTTTGATATGCAGATATGTGTCCCAGGAGTACAAACTGTACATCCAGTTTATCTCTGGTAGACAGGGAAGGACTGCTGTCATCTTGACCATTCAGAGTTTTGTTTTTGGAATGAAGTGGTAGAAGAAGAATCAGAAGGAATCTTAGCCTGTGCCAGGGGCATAGAGGGATGAGGCCCTGACTACAGCCCAGGAAACCCAAGCTTGAGTAGTAGCTTGGACACAGGCAGGGAGGATGTACGTGCCTATCCTATTAGGAGATGGGGTGTGCTCAGGGGCCACATGCACCCGAGTTTATTTCACTGGTAAAGACCAGTGAAACAAAAACACTGTGCCTCCAGTGGGTGGGTCTATCCTACTGATATTAACCTCTTGCAGATCAGCTCTGATGCCCACTGACTTCCACATTCATGGACTACTGCTGGGTGGGTACACAAGGGAAGGGCATAACAAAAAAATCCCAGCCTATCCCAGATGACACAGGCAGTGTGGATTGGCATACCTATCCAATGGGGGAGGCATGTGTGTGTAGGGTTACACGCATGCAAGTTGATTTCAGTGAAGGAGACTGAGAAAACAACCAAATGGTGATGGCCCCTCCCTGCCAATCCTCATTCATATGAGGGGAAGTAAATGGATCAACTGACTGAGAGGGGGCTGATGAATGACGGGTAGTAGAGCAAAATGGAAAACAAACTTGAATAGTACTGAATCCTTTTGAATCTGGTAGAAGCTCTTAGACTAATTTTTTTTCACAGAAGGTTTATGACCACTTTTTTGATTATATCCTTCTGATGGTGTGAGATAGATGGAAGAGGGAGGGATGGAAGACAAGCCAGGGAGAAGAGGGGTATGGTTCAACCTCTGGATATAATGCCTCTTACCCACTTGCCCTATGTGATGGTCCTCCATGCAGGAAACTGTAGGGATACATAACCTCTGACTGCCTGCAGAGTGGGACAGTCAGGCAAGGCCTTAGGGATTGTGCTACTGTATCCCCCAAGGAAGACTGTGATACCCCTGACTGTGCTGATTACCTCTGCAGTGAGGGCAACATCTATTCTGGAAGCTAGCCCAATCATGTTGGCCTTTGTAAGAATGTTTACCAATGTCTTGCTGTTGTTTTTTTCTAAATTGTCAGTTTCTAAAATCTTTTTAGTGACGGGAAAGTGCTCAGTTAGGAGTAGAAGACTTGATACTAACAAATATGAGTGTCTTATTTTCCTGCTGACTCTTATTTTGGTTAGCTTTTACTTTTGAGTAGGATAATTCAGTAGCTTCAAAGGAGGCATTAGTAAAATAAATCTTGAAGTACTCAGCAAAATTGCAGTGCTTGAGCCAAGTAGGTCTGTGAATGATAATGCCTACACCAGCTGCCTGGGCTGCTCCATTGACTGCATTATGGGAGTTGGCCCTTGTGGAAGAGGTTCTGCAGTATTGTGGTTGGATATAGTGACCACAAGCTATTGTGCAAAGACAAAATTCGCACTGTGAAAATGTTTGGGAGTTGGCCCTTGTGGCAGAGCTTCTGTAGTGTCTGAGTTGGATGTAGTGACCACAGACTACTGCACAAAGACAAAATTATCATTATGAAAATGTTTGGGAGTTGTCCCTTGTGGCAGAGCTTCTGCAGTATCAGGGTCTGATGTAGTGACCACAAGTTATTGCGCAAAAAGACAAAATTCTTAGTGAAAATGTTTGGGGGTTGGCATTTGTGCAGAACTTCCACAGTATTGGGGTCTGATGTAGTGAACACAGTTTATTATACAAAGATAAAATTCACTGTGAAAATGTTTGGGAGTTGGCACTTGTGGCAGGGCTTCTGCATTACTGGGGTCAGATGTAGTGAACACAGGCTATTGTACAAAGATAAAATTCACAGTGGAAATGCTTGAGAGTTGGTGCTTGTGGCAGAGTTTTCGCATTATCTGGGTCAGATGTAGTGACCACAGGAGCTGTGAGGAAGTTGATGACTGAGTGACCTTTCCCTTCTCTTCTTGGCCAACTTTTTCACAAGACGTTTGTCACAGGACTGCAACCATCCCGGTAGTATAAATTATAAAAGGAGTACAAGAAGGTCACCCATTTTGCTGCAGGTCGTCATGGTAGCACTTAGCACTGTACCTCTATACACTACTTGTAATGGATAGAATTCAGTCATTACATTCATCATATTCAGCTTTGCTTTGCACATAACTCAGCATATACTTCCACCTATCTTGCTCTGCCAGAAACTGTTAAATTCAAACAGTCAGTTCACAAACTGACTTCTACAGCAAGGAGGGAACAAAAGTAGATTGCTTAGTTGCTGGTCTGCCTACTGCATATCTTTTGGAGTTGGGAGAGCACTAGTGCAGCTGCAGAAAACCCAGGTGAATGTAGAAAGGATATGCAGACTCTGCAGAGAAGGAAATTTATAAAGAAGGAAATTTAGTTTATTCTCATTTTTAGGTATCAACTGTAAAAGTTTTAGTTTAAACATGTTTTTTAAAAAAATGTCATATATATTTGTGTATATATATATATTTTTTATTAGGTCTTGTCAGTTTGAATATTTAATTGATTATTTAATTGATTGATTAATCACATGGTTTCATTGTAGTATTTAAGTGTAAATTTTTAATATGTGTACTTATTCTGATGAAGTTTGGTACGAAAGCGGATAATAAATCTGTATACGCTATTTTTGCTGTTCTTTGCGGTCTTTGCTGGTGTGTCATTAGCCTCACGTGGACTTTTGGTTTTACTCTGCAGAGAAGGCACCCCAGCTGAGACTTGACCTGGAAAACCTCTTGCTGTGAGGTGACAATGTTATTCACTGTGTCACTGTGCCATCTGACAGACTGATATATTTTATTTTTTATTTCAGTTTGATAGCCAAGTAAGTGGGCTGGTTATTTGAACCTTTCCAGCCATCACCTGGGGCTAGTAGGTAACAAACAATCGCACAGAATTAGTAAATGACATGAAATAAACATTGCATTTACATTTTGCATATAATTAATGATGGGATATAAAACATAACATTTACAATTTATACATTGCATTTACATAGTTTCATAGTTTCATAGTATAGTACTAGGCTATCTGCCCTGGGGCATTTGTAAGCCTAGCCATAGTGATGTGGCTTTTGCCACCCCATGAAATGGTACAAAAATTGTACAGAATAAATTTAGAATACTGTACCTCTGTCTAGTAGTGACACAATGAAGGTCCCCTTATATAATAGAATTAGTTTACTGTGCCCCTGTCTAGCAGTGACACAGATGTGACCCCTGGGGTAAACTTACGATCTCCCATCCACTCATCAAGATTTCTCTTGAAAAGAGTCAGTGAGGGGCTCTGCCTAATACGAACTGGGATCCTGTTCCAAAGCATGGGAAGCCTCTGGGTTATGAATCTATCCCTCCAGCATGTCCTATTCATACTTGTGCCAAGGTTTAAGTCTTTAGTTCTCGTGGTCCTGATGGATTTGGATTTTTTGAGGTGGAGCATATCCATCAGATCCTGATTGGACATGGCCTTGTACGTCAGGCAGAGATCACTTCTGAGCAGGCGGTATGCTACTGAATAGAGCTGAAGTTTCTTTAGTCTGGCAGAATAAGACATATGTTGGAGACCCTTGATCCTCTTGGTGAGGTACTTTTGTGGTCTCTCCAGCTGTTGCAAATGCCGGGTGAGGTACATACCAAATGGGGCATTGTACTCAATCATGGGTCTGATGAGGGAGGAATATAGGGGTAGAATGACATCCTTGGATCTGGATGTGAATCCCTTCATGATGAGGTGTGCAAGGTAGAATGTTTTTCTAACCACTTTGGCAACGTGGGTGTCAAATGAGAGGTCTCTGTTGACTTGGGTCCCTAGGTCTCTGATTACTTTTTCTGTACTCAGTGGGTTGCTGTCTATGTGATAATTTGTGGGTACTTTGTTTTTCCCAAAGGGGGTGACTATACATTTTTTGGCATTTAGTTTAAGGCCGTGACTCCGGCACCAGTTGTCTGTTTCTGTGAGGCCTTTTTGTAGGATGTGTGTGTCTGCTGGTGTATCGACTATGGCGCCTAGTTTGCAGTCATCCGAAAACTTTGTCAGCCACAGCCCTCCCATGTTTGCTTTAACATCTGAGAAATAAATGCCGAACAAGAGGGGTCCCAGGACAGATCCCTGTGGGACACCACTTGTGACTGGCTTTGAGTCTGACATTGCTCCAGCGATTTTAACTTTATGAGTTCTGTCCTTTAGCCAGTTTGCAACCCATCTAGTGACATAAGGGTTTACTTTTAAGCTGTTGAGCTTATCTATGATGCCCGAGTGGGGTATTGTGTTGAAGGCCTTAGCCAAGTCCAGGTATGCTGTATGGACTGCTTTGCCCTCATCAATGGCTCTAGTGTCTGTTTCAAAAAAGTCAATCAGGTTTAAAAGGCAGGATCTGCCCTTTACAAAGCCGAACTGGGTGGGGTCAAGTGTCTGTAGGTCCCCTATGTCTCTGTTTATGAGTTCCATAATGATTCTTTCCATAGCTTTGCAGACTAGGCTGGTTAAGCTTATGGGGCGGTAGTTTCCAGGGTCTGTAGAGGCACCCCCCTTGTGGAGTGGGACCACTGTTGCTGTACGCCAGTGTTCAGGTATATATCCCGAAGTAAGGCTAAGGTTAAATAGCATTTTTATGTGTGGGTTTAGCTCCTCTTGGAGTTCGCGTAACACGCAACCCGGGATACCGTCAGGTCCCATTGATGCTGTGTTTTTTGCTTTGTTTAGGGCGGTTCTCACTTGGACATCTGAGATGACAGGAGATTACATTCAGCTGGGATAAGTATTTCTTCTTTTGGGGTGAAGGAGGGGAGAAATTTGCACTGAACCTGTCAGCCAGAATGTTGGCAATATCTGTGGGTTCAGTGTATTTTATGTTGTTGTGAACCAACTCTGAGCATATCTGAAGGTTTCCACCCAGGTTTCTAACATAGCTGAAGAAGGCTTTGTGGTTATCTTTAGTGTCCTTAGCGATTTTTCTCTCAAAGTTGGCCTTGGATGTTTTATGAGAGAATGTAGTTTTCTGCTAATGTTGATCAGAGATGTCTTCCCTTCATGGGATTTTGCTCTGACGTGCAGTAGCTTCCTTCTTTTGTTATACAATTTGTTTATGGCTGAGGTCCACCAGACAGGACACTTACCTTTGGTGGAGAGGGACTTGGATTTGTTTGGGATTGCATGATCCATGCATTCTTGGAGATGTCCATAAAAAGCATTTGTGAAGGATTCGGCATTGTGGGATGTGGTATCCACTGGCACAGTGGGCTTAAAGGATACCATCTCAGTCTTAAGAAGAGTGAAGTCTGCTTTTGAGAAGTTTTTCACGGTGGTCTTTTGTGCTGGGGTGGAGGTGGGATATGTACATCCAGGGTGATTAGTTTGTGGTCAGATCTCACTAGTGAGGGGTATACTTCGGTGTGGAGCATTTTGTCCCCATGTTTGTGATGATCAGGTCTAGTATATTATCTCCCCTAGTGGGAGAGATGACTAGTTGTTCCAGCGCATTTGAATTTATGAATTCCAGGAACCTTTGGGCTAGGGTATTAGGGCTAGAATAATGTACCCAATCTATGTTTGGGTAGTTGAAGTCTCCTAGTATGATGGTATTTTGTGATACATTCATATCCTCCAATGTCTTCAGGAAGGCTGAGTGAGGTTCTTGAGATTGGGAGGGTGGTCTGTAACATGCTACCAGTTGTATAGCAGTTTTGCCTATGGTTAGTTGCACCTGTATGGTCTCGGATGCTTCATGTGTTGCTACTAACCTGGAGGTGTGGGTATCCTTGATGAATATGGACACTCCCCCTCCCTTTGTGGTTTGGCCCGGGTTTTGGGGCCGAAAAGCATGATACAAGGTATAGCCTGGTAGCGCTGGGGTGCTCTCCTTAGCCTTGAACCAGGTTTCAGTTACTGCACAGACGTCGATGTTCTCCATGCTGAGGAGTGCATCAAGTGCCTGCATCTTGAGATTTAGACTTCTGGCATTGAGCAGCATTACCCTTAGTTTTTTTCCATTTTTGTTTTCTAAGGAGGTGGGTTTGTCTTTTGAGCCTTGCCTAAAATAAGGCACTATGGGGGTGGCAAGAGCCTTAGCCAATATCCAGAAGCCCAGTGGTGACAGGTGTAAGCCATCCCTTGTGAAGCAGCGTGGCTTGTCCAACATGTCATCCCAGGCAGACAGATATTGGATCCCCTTAGAATGACACCAGTACTTGAGCCAATTGTTAAAGCTGATCATCTTGTCTTTGTATTGTGGTATCATTCTTGGTGAGGAGAGGATGCTGCTCAGGGTCAGGGTCATACCAGCCTGGGCTACATAATCGGAGAGCTCCTCTATGTCTCTTTTCATGTAGTCCAGGGAGGTATGTCTCGGGTCATTCACATACATACCTCTCAACCTGGAAACATCAAAACTCTGGACAAGGCCCATGAAAAATAGGTACAAATCTGTATGGTGATTAACATAAACTTTGCATACATAATTACGTAATCCCACCTACTCCAGCGGAATTGTGGGATACCAACTTTCAAATGCAAACTGAAGAACGGACAACCAAAATATGGCACCAGAGTCCCCCTGCAGCCATTCCAATGTCCCATTACCTGTCTATTTTGCCCCATTTACCATAAACACTAATGTGTGAATACTGCTTTACTTCTGTAATGATTATCTGGATTTTATTTTTACATTTTATAGCACAATGCACAACCACTAATAGACATCTGGTAAACAAAGCAATAGTGTCTCACAATGAAAATAGACTTGGCATTAAAACGTCTCTGCCCTTGAAACTCACATTCATTGAAACCCACACTACATCCAAAGAAAATGCACCTGGCCAGTGGTGGATAAAGGTTACCTTTGGTTATTTCAAATCATAGGCCCCTTGCACACAAAACAAGAAACATACATGTGTTCTTTGATACACCTTCCTGACTTTATTAAATTATATTCCTTGTATAATACAGCATACTTGTTAGACTTAGAGCGCATTTTAAATTTATTTGAACATTTTTCCAGTAGGCAATGAAACAAAATGCATGAACCAATAATTACAAAACTGCCTGCCCAATTCAGAACATTTCCATCATAAAAGTCTACTTCCACATACACAATATATGTGTGTGTGTGTGTGTGTGTGTGTGTGTGTGTGTATATATATATATATATATATATATATATATATATATGTGTGTGTGTGTGTGTGTGTGTGTGTATATATATATATATATATATATATGTGTGTGTGTGTGTGTGTGTGTGTGTGTGTGTGTGTGTGTGTGTATGTGTGTGTGTGTGTGTGTGTGTGTGTGTGTGTGTGTGTGTGTGTGTGTGTGTGTGTGTGTGTGTATAGCAGATAAAGATGTAAGCTACTCAGTGCCTTAGTCTGCTGCCTTTCTACAAAATTGGTTGGAATGGAAATGCACAGTGAAGAGACTTAAATTTATACTGAAGCATAAATATGATTATTTGGTGTGACAGGTATCTCACAAAAAACTTCCATACTGAAATAAAGTTTTAAGTTCTGCAAATGAATGCATATCTCTCACTATCCTCAAATATATCTTAGGCAAATGCATTGGAAACCACTAATTTATTCCAGGGCTAGCCCACCTACCTTTTATGGACAGGTAGAGTATATAGTTGTATATTCAAGTGGGATTACAGAGGCCAGGATTAAAATAGTTTAATTAATCTATCCCTTAGCAACAACCTACAAACATATGAAATATGGTCATGATCACCTAGGATTCTCACATTCACCCTTAAATCAGACTTTTTTTCTGAGCCTTTTGCCTCTATATAATGTGTTGATTTTTTTTTGTTTTGCTCTTGTTGTTCCTAAGTGAGATACCTTTCCACTTTGCTTAGCATCCCTGACTTGTTTCAGCAGTACTTCCGGTCCTGACAGTTTCTTGTAAATATTCATTATAGTTTATACTGATGCCATATTACTGGGTAAACAATGACCTCTGCCCATACAACCACCAAAACAATACAGAATGTTGAATATGAATAAAGGTTTTCAGTGCAAATTCAAAAGGCTTGATAGAAATAGAATTACAAACAAACCACAAAGGATAACATGCCTATATATATATCCTTAGTTTACAAATAGTAAATAAAAAATATGCAGTAGCAACAGTAGAAAGATAAAATTATCATAAAAAGAGTTTAATTTACCGGATCATGTATCACTTGGCTATGGAAAGGAATAACTCCCTAAGGGTAAAAAAAAAGAGAAATTCTGCAAGATATTTGTAAGGTTGGAAAATATTCTATTGTTTTGAATAGAACATGGGATGAAATTAATAGTATGTTTAATCTTAATGAGTTTGGTGAGTTAAAGAGAGAGATTCTGGACACATTTATAATGTTTGTTAGAAAGTAGGAGTCAAGCTGATCCATTTGTGTCTTGAGAAGGTGATTCAGTCTGATCTATATTTTTAAAAATAAAGGATTTGTGATTGAAAGTAATGCTAAGGCTAATCTTAATGATTTTGGTGATTCAAGCAGAAAAGTTTGGGTACACTCATAATGTTTTGCTAAAATATAGCTGTCAAGAGAATCCATTTGTGTCTTGAGAATGTGATTCAGTGTGAGCTACATTTCTATAAATAAATGTTTTGTGACTAACCTTGAAAACATTTTTGATGTGCAAGGTCTTCTAAATAGATGACATTTCTCTCAATCAAGGCCACCTTAGACTGGCTATGGCTTTTATAATATAAACGATGTTAATGAAGTAATCACAGATGAAAAACATAGCTTCAAAGAATGGTCATCTTATACTGGGCTTAATCAATGATTTATAGGTTCACATGTAAATACTAATCAGTTGCTCCTCAGGCCATTTGTGCCTAGCAAAAACACACATTATACCGTTTCTACAGCACAGTACAGTTCTGGGGAGAATGTGTGACTACCAATCCAGTTATCAAGCTTTCCTTCACACAGACACAGACACACACACACATAGACAAACAGACACACACACACACACACACACACACACACACACACACACACACACACACACACACACACACACACACACACACGTCATTCAGAAGCAGCAGTTGATCATTGTTTCCTACCTGAAGCAGTTCCTTTCTTGAAGTTAGCTTCCTAGCTGAAGCAGCCCATAACTCAAGTCCTTCCCACTCCACTCGCACAAGCTCTGCAGCAGTAGTGGTATCCTGAACCATAACGCAAGAACCAGACGATAATGCAAGTCCCTTCCTGAAGCCTTCCCACTCGCACAAGCTCTGCACAGACACCAGATGCTTCCTGCTCACAGATCCATTCAAACAGCCAGCCGGAAATGAGCCCTTGAGCTCAATTCCGATAGGCTGATGGAGCTGACGTCATCACGCACGTGATGACGTCAGCTCAAAAATGCAGAAAAATTTTTAAATAAAAGCTGAGAAAAAAATTGGAAATGAAGGGATGCCACTCGGGAATCGTGGCACCCCATTATTTGACCCCAAAACTTGGTAAAAAACGAGTAATTCAGTACGGTTGGGAGGTATGATATAATATCAATGGTAGTTATGGCAACATGAAAAAATTATGTTGGACAGTTAAATGATGTGGTCAGCCATTATCTTGAAATCATGTGCAGGCTGCTTCTTTGATTAGATGTTCTCTTACTTCAGTCTTGAAAAATGGGTGAATGCATTATCTCCTAACCTTTGGTGGGAGGTGATTCCATGTTGGCAAACTTTTGCTAGTGCCCTTTCCCTGAGACTCTTTTCAAGTGTGTTCTAACCAATGTATTTGCTTCATCTTGATTCTCCTTAAGGGGGTAAGTTTGGTTCCAGGTAGGGAGCTTGGATTTAAGGGGAGGACAGTATTATTGAATGATAATTTTGAAAAGTAATATTCTCAGTAGTTATGTAGTCCTCCTATGCACAGGCAACCAAGTGAAAATTTTAAAGAGGTCAGAGTGGTGGGTCTGGACATCACCGAGAAGGGCAAATCTGCATATTTTATTTATTTGTATTTTGTAAGTGTTAGTGGAGGAGGAATGTAGTGTTAATGGGGGGACTATATTCTAGTTTCAGAATCAGGACATTAATTGTCAGTGCTCAGCATGCACATGGGGAGAAAAGGTGGGAGATTTTATAACATAATGTTAGATGGGCAAGGGTTTTGTTTACAATCATGTTTACATGTCGGGTGAATGAAAAGTAAGGATGCAAGCTGATTCCAAAATACCTTTGTTTTGAGAAATATGGGATGAGATTTACCCAAGACCACCTTTTAATACCAGGGAAGGAAGAGTCTGACGTTTTGGGGTATGATAGAATGCCATTACATTAGATTTATTTGGGATGACAAAAATCTTATTCTCTTGCAGCCAAGCACATAATTTCATGAAAGATGCTAGCAGGTTTTGCTGCAGGTCAGAAGAAGAAGCAGAAGAGGGGCTCGAGTTGATGAGAAAGATCTCATCAATGTACATGATAAGACTGAGTTCAGTTAGTTCAAGACTTTGCCATCATTGAAGAGGGGGAAAAAGTACAGGGCCAAGGACTGAGCCCTGAGGGACAACTGTGTTTAGGGTCCCATTCACTTAGAGGGAGTATTTAGCAAATTTCCAAAATGTTCTGTTTTCTAGATAGTACTTAAACCACTGGATAGTGTTTGTGCCACAGTTAAGCCTTGTTAGTTTGTTTAGTAGTAGGGGTGGTTAACAGTTTCAAATGCTCTAGTTATCTCAAAAAAAGAGCCCCTGTTTAGCTTGCCACTGTTTAAGCTACTAAAGATGATGTTTTTTGCAGCAGAGAGATCTTTCATGGTGCTGTTTTTTGATGTACAGAGATTTGTCATGGTGTTTAATGACTTTTGGAATATATGCTACTAAACTACAAAGTAGGCTATACTTGATGTGTTCAAAAAGCATATTGTAGAGTATCTTCAAATATGTTTGTAATTTGGCATAAATTAGAGATAGGCCTATAAAATTTGTAGTTTCTTTGTAGAAGGTAATTTAGGGTGTGGGACTATTATGCTGTGCTTGATCTGACTTAGAAATATTCCTGAGAGGAAAAGAATGAATATATGTGTCAAAGGTTTTGCAATATAGGATGGGGCCATTTTTAGAAATCAGAGGTGTTGTTTAGAGACTTTGGTATCTTTGTTAATAAATAGTTTGTTAAGTAATTGTAATTTGTGAGTTTGGCTGTGATCTTTTTGAAGTTGAAAGTGGGAGATTTTGAGGGTAGGGGGTAGAGTGGGGTGGAGATGCCATTGCTAGGATGGGATATGATTGTAAGACTGTTAGGAAAGGAGTTGCTAATTCTATTCATTGTTGAAAGAAGGAAATTAAAATAATGGTTAACAAATTTAGGTTTATTCTTGGAAGGTGTGGTGAAAGAAGAGGGAGAGCTGTCAGTAATGTTACCAGTGAAGAATTGTATTTCCTCCCAGAAGTATTTTGGGGAGAAAAGTACTGTTTCTTCAAAGGTAGGATGCTTTAGCATTAGGTCAACTCTGGTGGCTTTCCTAAGTTCAAGAAAAGTGTGGTTTTGGGGATCAACTTCACAAAAACGAAACCCCATAACATTGAAATCCACAACACCGAGACCACATGCACGAAACCCCATAACACCGAAAACACACAACCACGTTAAAACACATACATAACACACACACACACACACACACACACACACACACACACAACTGCCCCAAACTACCTAGCACAACATCCTACAATACAGATAGGCAGGGGGCAAGCCCCCCTGCACCCCCCACGTGGGGGGGCTGTGCCCCCATACCCCCTTCTTTAATATTCTAACTCTGAGATCTCACAAATAGACACGCGAGGAAAACTCACACCCACACATTACAGTCCCACACACACACAAAACAGTCAGAACACACACTTACACAAACCACTAACTCTCAAACATACACTTACACATACATACTTACCTGCACCGCAACACCAGAAGCGAAAATTCAAACTCCCGTAATACCGGGATTTTGAATTTCGTGCTTCTGGTCTTTTGGTGTAATGGGGTTTCGTTCATGTCGTCTTGGTGATGTGAGTATCAGTGTTCTGGGGTTTCGTTTTTCTGAAGTAGACCCGGTTTAGGTGAGTATTAAAAAGTTTTTTTTCCCCACTCTGGTCTAGATTTGTCTTTAGCAGGCATTTGTTCCTTTAATTGAGAAGTTAACCGTGGTCATTGTTGGCCTCTAAATCTTACTTATGTTAATGGGGAAACAGTTACTTGTAATATGTACAGCTCTGTTTGGAAGAAGGCAAATGTGCTAGACTTTGGGTTACTATAAAGAGGTGCCCAGCCAATAGTCTGAAGGTAGATATTTAGCAAGGCATATGAATGCCATTAACATGTTGAGTTGAGATGACAGTTAGCAAGGGTAGTACGTACATTATGGGATATTTGTATAATGTGCATTTTGTCAATATAATATGTTGTAAAATATGAATGGCTTGGAAGTGACAATCTCTTTACCAAGGATCAAACCCATCTCATCAACGTTACCACTGAGCTGTGTATTAATTGCATAATCCACAGAAACAGGCCTAACACATGTATGAGGAGGATCACCCTTGAAGGGGAATATGCACTTCAATATTCTAATGGTCATGCATCCCATATATAGGTGTGTGTTGTGTTACAAATGTGGGAGCAGAGTGTGACATATGTAATACCCTTGCGTAGGGAACTCCTGCATGACAGTTATTATGCATACAGATAAGAACAGATGCAAAGACCACACTATGATGCAATGTATTCTTCAGAGATGATTATTGTCGGCACCTGCCACGAAAGGTAGCAATGGATATTTTCACAAACACATAAAATTAATGTGTGAATTAAAAAATGATCTCTGATCATGAATGTCATATCAGCATATCAAACTTGATGGCAATTAAATGAGTATGCTCATGTGCACACATTGTGATCAGTCCTGTGTCAATGTTCTGTGGTCAAGGAAGGTTTCTCTGTATGTTTGTACACATACCACCCAAGAACTGGAGCACACTCATGTACACCACAGTACTCAGTGCATGTAGATGGTAGCACTCTCACCATGACATTGGCAGAACAAATTTCTACTGCCATGAAATCCAAAGCTACGGTCACATATGTTCATGCAACATATCAAGGATAAGACTGATTTGATGTAATGGTAGTTGTGTGACATCAGTACATTCACACAAAATGAATTCCTATGCTAGAATTGAAAGTTAAGCTGTACAACTCCTTTCACTAACAATATGGCTATTAATCACATGCACCACAGTGGAACTATTATCACAGCTGTTGAACTCCACTTATGTGAGTCATTCAATCAGCTGCACTTTATTTGCCCATAATTTTTATCTGCTAAAATGGACGGGGGAGGCCTCTGCCACTCTGTACGTACACAGTATAATTGGGGGTGGATTTATTTCCTGCAGAACAGCTAAGGACAGAAATGTTTACAGTCACTCAATGTTATTTTGGAACACTTGTTTAAGCATTGAGAAAATCAACACCATAGTGGGATTAGTGAATGTACCATGGTATAAGTGCAAATGTCAAATTTGTGGTTATGTGAAAGCTTTACATCATGTGTATGAATCAAGGAATATGTGTCCCTGTAATTACTTAGAAATAATCTTGCTGTATGTTCATAGTTTCATAGGTAGGTACTAGGCTATCAGCCCGAGGGCCTATGTAAGCCTAGCCAACAAGGTTTCCTGGTTTATGCCACCCAAGAAAGTTATTTTCCTGTGCCACTGTTGAGCAGAGACACAGAAGTGATCCCCGGGGTGTATTTCCTATTTCCCATCCACTCATCAAGATTTTTCTTGAAGAGTGCTAATGAATAACTTTGCTTGACATAGATGGGTAGCCTGTTCCAGATTATGGGAAGTCTCTGGGACAGATCCCTCCAGCATGTCCTGTTTATTGTGGTGACAAGGTTTAGGTCCCTAGAGCATGTAGCTCGGAGGGCTTGCAATTTCTTAGGTGTAGCATGTCCAACAGCTCTGGGTTTGACATAGCTTTATATATTAGGCAGAGATCACCTCAGAGGAGGCAATATGCTACAGAGTAAAGCTGGAGTTTTTTGAGACGGTCAGTGTAGGGCATCTGTTTGAAGCCAGTATTCCTCTTTGTAAGGTACTTCTGTGGTCTTTCCAGCTGCTGCAGATGTCTTGTGAGGTACATTCCAAAAGGGGTGTTGTACTCTATAATGGGTCTAATGAGTGTCGAGTAGAGGGGAACAATGACATCTTTTTTCCTGGATGAGAATCCTTTTATGATGATGTGTGCCACGTAGAAGGACTTCCTGACTACTGTGGTGATGTGACTATCAAAGGACAGACTACTGTCCACCTGGGTCCCAAGGTATCTTATCACACATTCGCTGTTAAGTAGACTGCTGTCTATGTAGTAGTTCATGGGTACAGAGTTTTTATCAAAGGGGATGACAATGCACTTTATGGCATTGAGCTAGTGGCCATGGGTCTGACAACAAGCATCTGTCTCAGCGAAGCACTTCTGTAGGATTTCCACATCATTTGGGGACTCGACTATGGTTCCTAGTTTGCAGTCATCTACGAAATTCATTAGCCAGAGGCCTTCTGTGTTAGCCTGTACTTCAGAGAAGTAGATACCAAATAGGAGAGGTCCCAGGACTGAACCCTGTGGTACTCTACTTGTCACTGGTTTGAGGTCAGATTTGGAGTGTGCAGCTTTTACAGTGTGGGTTCTGTCAGTGAGCCAGTTGGCAACCCATCTTGTGACGTAGGGATTTATACCTACTTTAGTGAGTTTAGCTATAATTCCAGAATGGGGGATGGTGTTGAAAGCCTTGGCGAGATCAAGATAGGCTGTGTGAACCACCTTACCCTCATCTACGGCTTTGGTGACTGCCTCAAAGAAGTTGATCAGGTTCAGGAGGCATGATCAGACATGATCAGCAATGTCAGACATTGCCTGATGCTAGGTATATCCAAACACACCTGTGGCCCTCTGCTATTGTTACTATGATTGTAGAACAGCAATCCTGTACAATGTGGATATAATCCCAAACTAGAGCACATGCTTTACTTAGGCAACAATGTACATAACATCCTCTCATGTCCTCAGTCTTGAGAAGGTCTCTGTTACGGAATGACAATCTATTCAAATGACGGCATCAGTCTTCAATACAGCCTTTCCAAAGGAAACATAGACTAAACTCTTGTAAGAGGAAACAACATCTACACATGAACATAGCACATGTGAGTGACAACACTCTTAACAACATGTACACTGACTGTAAACAGTGATGTCAGGATTTGAACTATATATCTAACATCACCAGCTAGTGAAGGCTTTCTGAAACACAAGCACAACTACAGATTTATTTGACAACTGTGACACTGCAAATTTCAATGGATGACATTACCATTGCATATTACTTCCATGTTTCAGCTAAAAAATAGTTGCACAGCACAAACACCCTATAGAGGTATACCTCACATAAGTATTTGCAGCTTTTTCTGCAAGTAACAGGAAGAAACACAAACTCACAGAAGACAGTCTTCCTATATTTGAACTCTGTACCTATCTACTGAAACAATCTACACACAAGTTTATTAGATGCGCACACCATAGGAGAAGTCTGACTGCATGTGAGCCACACTACATCTTTAAAGGGATGTCATCAGCTGTGTCATGACTTCTCCAGGTTTAAATTCTCCAAATATTTTGGACTTCTAATACCATGATAGGAATGGACTCCAATCCTAAGTCAAAGTATAATTATAGTTCATGAAATTAGTATTGTTTCAATCTGATGCTAGCTAGAAGTGCTCTTCGCAACACCCACAGTGTGCCCAGAATCAATTCCCTCTAAAAGTTACATGTATTGGTAACATATCTAAGTACGATTGTAAGTTCTTTTATATAAGCCTCATTGTTCCTACTACTGTTGGAACTATCTGTGAATCCTTCTTCCACATTGCCCTTGTTTCTGCCTGTAAATCCTGGTATTTTATTGTTTATGACTTTGTATCTCTCTGTATGTAAGACACTGTAGTCAGTGAGTGTAGCAATTTCAGTGATCAGTGCTACTTTTGTCTTCTTTTCTTTTCATGGACTACTATTATCTGGTTTTCTTGCATCTGAGTAATGGGTGATTCCCATGTGATATAAACTTCATCATTTTCTATAATGCTTTGTGGCTCATATTTCCAATGCTTCTCAGCTACTTCAATATTATAATAAACACTATAAAATTGAAGTAGCTGAGAAGCATTGGAAACATAAGCCACAAAGCATTATAGAAAATTATGAAGTTTATAGCACATGGGAGAAGCTGTCTACTTAACAGATTAGGTCACGGCAACATTTAGAATCCCACAATCCCCAATATAACAGTCTTGCCACATTATTATGCCTTTCAGTATACAGTCTTTCTGCCATTAGTGTATCACACCTATCAACAAGATATGTGACTATTTCCAATTTTGTTTTGCAAAAACTGCATATTTTTCTTCCACATGTTCAATGAACTTTGTAAAACAATGAGTAAGTAGTCACTATCTTGGGCCACCAATATTAACCTTTCATCTTTTGGCTTAAGTTCACTTCTCCATAACCATTCCTGTGTCCTGATCGACATGAGGTTGTTCCAAGAGTTTTCTGACTTGCAACTATATTTATGCATTTTCCACATTTCTTGCCTTCTCATCTGATCCTTCACCTCATATTCTTTCTTTTGTTTTTTGGCACATTCAGTTGCTGTCTGAAATTTATTTACTTCTGGTTTGTTTTCATTCCCGCTTGACACCAATATGCTTCTGCTAAACTAAGAAGGGAAGTAATCTTAGACTTATTCTCCTCATGTTTTAACACTTTCACTATGTTTGGATGTTGTGATTTCAGCAGATATGTATGCAGTCCTATGACTGCAGATCTATAAATGCAATCAATTTCGAGGAGGCCCATACCTCCTTTATAACAGGAATATATAATCTTGGTATACACTGATTTAATAAATCATTTGATAAGCATTAAGTATTTTACTTGTTTTACTGTTCAACTGATCCAATATTTTCAGGCCAGTCAATCACTCTAAAACTGTAAGTTAGGAGAGGAACAGCAAATTGATTGATAGCTTGGACTTTGTCCCTAGATGTCAGAGCTGTTTCAGTACTAATAAAGTTTTATTCACATTTGTTCATGTTATATTGTTGATCCTTTATCAGTTCCCAAATATTTATACACTTTCTCTTGCTCAAGTTCTTTTATATCACATTCTTGTCCCAGGCTATTTTCTTGGTGCTGCAGCTTTTGCACATTTATCAAGGCCAAATGACATTCTTATATTATTTGAGAAAGTTTTGACCACTTGTAGCTGTGCTTTCAGTTCCTCTTCTGATGAACGATATGGTTTTAAATCATCCAGAAAAAGAAGATGAGGTGTCTATACATTTTGCTGTTTTCTGGGAGCCAAACCATAGCCATGACCTAACCTGTTAAGTAGACAGCTTAATGGGTTAAGGACAAGACAAATGAGCAGTGGTGACAAACAGTCACCCTGAAATAACCCCGTTGATCTGACCATGTAAATGTTTCTCACGATTGAGAGTCAAATGAGCACAGCTGTTGAATTAATCCTCCAGGGATGCTATGGACCCACCATTAGGCACACAAGTTGATTGTTATGAGTTTAGAATCCTCTACCTATCTAGTTATACAATCTAGAGGACACAGTACTTAATGCAAGCACCACAGCAAAGGTCCAACTTCTATAGTTTGACAGTGCACTTTATAGAGGATGATAGCATTGTGTCGCAGAGAAGATGATGTTGGAAGAAGGCTATGACAATGATGTGGACTCACCCTTCAGTGTAAAGGTTTCTTCAGACTCCTATTTTATTGAGGCCAGCAGTAGGTAAGGTAATATTTACACAACTTTATATACACATCCACAAGTTGACTGGTGTGAGATAACAACTTCTTACCTATTAGTTGCACAATATAGAGGACACAGTGCTTAATGCAAATGCCACTGAAGAAGTCTGACTTCTACACTATGAGAGTGCACTTTATAGAGGATGAGATTAGCACTGTGTTGCAGAGAAGATGATGTTGGGAGAAAGTTATGACATCAATGTGGACTCACCCTGCAGTATAAAATTTACTCCAGGCTACTATTTTATTGAGGTAGGTAAAGTAATATTTACAGAGTTCTATACATACATACACAAGTTGATTGCTGTGAGATTAGAACCTCTTACCTATTAGTTATATAATCTAAAGGACAAAGTACTTAATGTAAGCACCACTGCAGAAGTCTGACTTCTACACTGTGAGAGTGCACTTTATAGAGGATGACATCAGCATTGTGTTACACAGCAGATGATGCTGGGAGAAGGGTCTGACACCGATGTGGTCTCACTCTGAAGTATAAATGCTTCCCCAGACTACTTCTCATTCTGTGTCTGAGAACATATTGTGATATTGAAGGTGTTGTGCAACTTCATATTTTTTGATAGGCAGTAAGTGCAATCTTAGGTTCATAGGTTCATACTAGGCTATCTGCCCTAGGAGATTTATAAGCCTAGCCAGAGTGTGTTTGGCTTTCGCCATCCATTTTAAATTAATTTTGCTATGCCCTTTTTCGAGGTTAGTATACTGTGCCTCTGTCTAACAGTGACACAGAAGTGATACCCGGGGTAAACCTACAATCTCCCATCCACTCATCAAGATTCCTCTTGAAGAGAGTCAATGAGGGACTCTGCCTAACCTGGACTGGGATTTTATTCCAGAGTGAAGGGAGCCTCTGGGTTATGAATCTGACCCTCCAGCATGTCCTATTTATTTAAGTGCTGAGGTTCAAGTCTCTCGAGCATGTAGCTCGATGGGATTTGGATTTTCTGAGGTGCAGCATGTCCATTAATTCGGGTTGGACATGGCTTTATACGTCAGGCACAGATTGCCTCTGAGCAGGCGGTATGCCACTGAGTAGAGCTGGAGTTTCTTTAACTGGGCAGCATATGGCATCTGTTTGAGCCCTTTGATCCTCTTGGTGAGGTACTTTTGGGGTCTTTCCAGTTGCTGCAGGTGTCTGGTAGGGTACATCCCAAAAGGGGCATTGTACTCAATTATGGGCCTGATGAGGGATGAGTAAAGAGGCACGATGACCTGCCCTGATCTAGATGTGAATCCCTTCATGATTAGGTGGGCTATATAAAATGTTTTTCTAACCACTTTGGCCACGTGGTTGTCAAATGAGAGATTGCTATCAACTTGGGTCCCCAGGTCCCTAATTACTTCTTCTGTACTTAATGGATTACCACCTATGTGGTAATTTGTGGGTACTTTGTTTTTGCCAAAGAGGATGACTATACACTTTTTGGCGTTTAGCTTGAGGCCATGGCTCTGGCACCAGTTTTCTGTTTCTATGAGGCCCTTTTGGAGGATGCTTGTGCCGGCTGGAGAGTCGATTATGGCACCCAGTTTGCAGTCATCTGCGAACTTGGTCAGCCACAGTCCTTCCGTGTTGGCCTGTACCTCTGAGAAATATACACCAAGCAAGAGAGGTCCCAGGACTGAGCTTTGTGGGACGCTACTTGTAACTGGCTTGGAGTCTGACATGGCTCCAGCAATTCTAACCATGTGGGTTCTGTCCTTGAGCCAGTTTGTAACCCATCTAGTGACATAGGGGTTTATATTTAAGCTGGTGAGCTTATCTATAATGCCTGAGTGGGGTACTGTATCGAAGGCTTTTGCGAGATCCAGGTAGGCTGTGTGGACCACCTTCCCCTTGTCAATGGCATTGGTGACTGTTTCAAAGAAATCAACCAGGTTTAAGAGGCAGGATATGCCCTTAACAAAGCCGAACTGGGTAGGATCCAGTGTCAGTAGGTCCCCAATATCTTTATTTATGAGGTCCATGATGATCCTTTCCATAGCTTTGCAGACCAAGCTAGTCAGGCTTATGGGGCGATAGTTTCCAGGATCTGTTGAGGCACCACCTTTGTGGAGAGGGACCACTGTTGCTGTACGCCACTCTTTGGGTACATATCCTGTAGTAAAGGCTGAGATTGAACAGTAGTTTTATGTTTGGGTTTAGCTCTTCTTGGAGTTCATGTAGGACACAGCCCGGGACACCGTCTGGTCCCATTGATGCTGTGTTTTTTGCTTTGGAGAGGGCAGCTCTTACCTGAGCATCTGAGATGTCAGGGGGCAGCACTCTGCTGGAATAGATATTTGCCCTTTTGGTGGGGAGGGAGTTTGCTGAACCTGTCAACTAGGATGTTGGCAATGTCTGTGGGTTTGGTGTATTTTTTGTCATTTTGGACTAATTCTGAGCATATCTGGGAATTCCCACCCAGGTTCCTAACATAACTAAAGAAAGCCTTGTGATTATCCTTAGTGTCCTGTGCAATTTTTCTCTCGAAGCTGGCCTTAGACGATTTTATGAGTGCCTATAGTTTTTTGCTAATACTGATCAGAGATGCCTTCCCTTTTTGGGATTTTGCTCTATCATGTAGTAGCTTCCTCCTTCTATTGTATAGTTTGTTTATGGCTGGGGTCCACCAGACAGGACGTCTGCCTTTGGAGGATTGGGTCTTGGTTTTATTTGGGATTGCATGATCCATGCATTCCTGAAGGTGTTCATAGAATGCGTTTATAAAGGATTCTGTGGTATGGGCCATATTTTCCACAGGCCCGGGGGCTTTGAAGGATTCCACCTCGGTTTTGAGGAGTGTGAAATTTGCTTTAGAGAAGTTTTTCACTGTGGCTTTCAGGGCAGGGGGTGGAGTCGGGATGTGAATATCCAGTGAGATTAGTTTATGGTCTGATCTTACCAGTGAGGGATACACTTCTGGTCTGGAGCATAGAGTCCCCATGTTGGTGATGATCAGGTCCAGTATGTTTTCCCCTCTTGTGGGAGTGGTAACAAGTTGTTCCATAGCATTTGAGTTTATAAATTCTAGGAACCTTTGGGCTAGGGTGTTGGAGCTAGAGTAATGCTCCCAGTCTATGTTTGGGTAGTTGAAGTCGCCCAATATAATGGTGTTTGGAGAGACCTTCATATTTTCCAGTGTTCTCAGGAAGGCCGAGTGGAGTTCCTGGGTTTGGGAGGGTGGTCTGTAGCAGGCTATAAACTGGAAAGCAGTTTTACTCACTGTTAGTTGCACATGGATAGTCTCTGATGCTTCGTGCTGTGCCACCAACCTGGAGGTGTGGGTATCTTTGCGAATATTGATACTCCCCCTCCTTTTGTGGTTCAGTCCAAGTTTTGGGGCCGAAAAGCATGGTATGAGGTATAACCTGGTAGTGCTGGGGTGCTCTTGGGAGCCTTGAACCAGGTTTCTGTTACTGCACAGATATCGATGGTCTCCATGCTAAGGAGAGTTTCGAGTGCGTGCATCTTGAGGTTTAGACTTCTGGCATTGAGTAGCATTACTCTTAGTTTCTTATCCCTTGTGATACCTATGGAGGTGGGTTTATCTTTTGAGCCTTGCCTAAAAAAGGCACTATGGGGGTACCAAGAGCCTTTGCCAATATCCGAAAGTTCAGGAATGACAGGTGCAAGTCGTCCCTAGCGAAGCATCGTGGCTTGTCAAGCATGTCATCCCAGGCTGACAGGCATTGGATCCCCTTTGAATGACACCAATACTTAAGCCAATTGTTGAAATTGATCATCTTGTCTTCATATTGTGGCATCATTCTTGGTGAGGGTAAGATGATACTCAAGGTCAGGGTCATACCGGCCTGGGCTACATGCTCAGAGAGCTCCTCTATGTCTCTTTTCATGTAGTCCAGGGAGGTACGTCTCAGGTCATTCACACCAGCATGGACAATGACTGAGTCAGATTTGTACTTGCCTTGGAGTGACCTGAGTGCTTGTGCTATGTGGCGGAGCCTAGCGCCTGACAGGCAGCTCACCGTGACCTTCTCCTTGTTCAGCCTGGTGAGCGGGATGTCAGTGTGCCTGACGATAGAGTCACCTATTACAAGTGTATCAGGTGTGTGGTTTAGCCTTAAGGGCTGTGACTGTTCGGCACACTGGCTTTGTGAGCTATGTGTTGCATGTGTTTTGATTTGGGGTAGCGGTTGCTTGGGTGTCTGCTTTGGAGGTCTCTGCTGCTTAGGCAGATTTTTATTTAGAGCATCTGAGTATGTTTTTGTGTGTTTATGTGTTTGGTTTGCTGTCATGGTAAGTCTATGTGAGACTGGAATTGTATTGAGTGTGGTTTCCTTCTCCTCCTGACTGGTTTTGCCAGTACTGAGTTGAGAGAGCTTAGCCTCCAGTATGGCTATATGGTTGCATCTCTCACATGTGTTGGAATTTGTTGGGAGGAGGAGAGGGTTGTCTGTGTACATGAGGCAGTTGTAACATTGCCTCAAGATTCACAGATTCACCAGCTGGACCAGAGAGGAGATTGACAACTGACCTTTGGACATGCTAGAATAGTATTGTGAATTCCTTTATAACTGAAAAAAAGGGCCAATGGGGAATGAGGTACTCAAGGGGAGTTTGTGAGGGTGTAGTGCTTTTAATATTTTAGTGCTGACGTATATAATTGCTTTAGTGAGCAAGTGCCAGGTAACTTAAATGCAATGTGTTACAGGTAACTTAAATGCAAAAATGACAAACAGTAACTTTCTTTCAAGTGAAACAAGGAAATAAGTACAGTAAGCAATGTAGATATCACTAGGGATCCACAGAAGCGCTGAAAAGCTGCATTTTAGGTGGAATTAGCGTTTCAGGGAAATAACAAGCAAACAAACAACAAGCATACAAATAAAGCTAGATTCAGCAGGCCTGGATCTAGTCTATGCTACAGCAAACAAGGTGTACCAATTTCAGTAAGAAACAGTTCAAATATGTAGGCACTATAAGTCTTTAACCAGAAATTCCCAGCTCAGTAGGGCAGAGTCCAGCCTCTCCTCCCACAAGAGTGCAGACCACAAACCTTCTTAATGTAAAATAACTGGCCTGAAGCCCAAGTGCTTAAACCAGAACTAATACACTTTTAGAATAACAGACACTGAGCCCTCAATCAGCAGTTCACAACTTAGAAGGATGTAAGCTACCTGTCCTGCCACCACAGTGCAGGCCACAAACCTTCCTAATGTAAAACAACTGGTCTGAAGTCCAAGTGCTTAATCCAAAAAACTTAGAATGATAGCTACACTTTAATCAAGTTACTACCAAGCAGTAATAGATACAATTGAATACTTTAAAGAATGCCTGGATTAGTGCTCAAGTTATACAAACAAAGCTAGATTCAGCATGCCTGGATCTAGTCTATGCTACAGCAAACAAGGTGTACCAATTTCAGTAAGAAGCAGTTCAAATATGCAGGCACTATAAGCCTTTAACCAGAAATTCCCAACTCAGAAGGGCAGAGTCCAGCCTCTCTTCCTACAAGAGTGCAGACCACGAACCCTTTTAATGTAAAATAACTGGCCTGAAGCCCAAGTGGCTTAAACCAGAATTTATACACTTTTAGAATAACAGACACTGAGCCCTCAATCAGCAGTTCCCAACTTAGAAGGATGTAAGCTACCTGTCCTGCCACCACAGTGCAGGCCACAAACCTTCCTCATGTAAAACAACTGGTCTGAAGCCCAAGTGCTTAATCCAAAAGACTTAGAATGATAGCTACACTTTAATCAAGTTACTACCAAGCAGTAATAAATACAATTGGATACTTTAAAGAATGCCTGGATTAGTGCTCAAGTTATACAAACAAAGCTAGATTCAGCAGGCCTGGATCTAGTCTATGCTACAGCAAACAAGGTGTACCGATTTCAGTAAGAAGCAGTTTAAATATGCAGGCACTATAAGCCTTTAACCAGAAATTTCCAGCTAGAAGGGCAGAGTCCAGCCTCTCCTCCCACAAGAGTGCAGACCACGAATCTTATGATCAATAACAACTACATACTGCTTGACTTAGATCAACTATGCTGTTATTAATGCATGTTACAAAACTGAAACTGACATGTACCTGTGTTATGTGCATGAGACATAACACACTTGTGAAACACAGGATAGACAATGAAGCAGTCATGGATCATCAGGTTATGATGATGGTATGTAAATCTTAGTGGATGGTACTGATATTAGCAATGGTATGTGCTCCTGAATGGGCAATGTGCACTGTCAATACCAAGCAATACTTAATTTTCCAATGCAGGAGGGCTAAGTAATGATGAAGTATGTGTGCCAAGGCTGTATATGGTTGTATATTATTTGTGTCAGTGCTGCAGTACAGACCTGTCTAGAATAAAGTGGTCAGTTAGCAACATAGTTCACTGCATTTAACATGAGTACATTAAGCAATTTCTATGTAATATAGTAATATAATCCAATGCAATCCAGTGCAATGTTGAGAAACATATTTGTGTGGATGTTGGCAAAGTGTTAGTGCATGTGTTATTATACTTGGATGTGTTGAACTTGGACTGTGAAGTAGTGTTCAGTGGTCCTCCCTGCCAAACTTTGCAAAAACAATGAGCAGATAGGAAATGCTGTGATTCTAATTATGTGTAGAACAGATCCGTTTTATCTTAACATGTTGCATATATACACTTCACATCTTGTAGTATACCTTTCCATGTTAGGGCCAAAGCTTAATTAAAAAATGAATTGTTGTGCTTGCCTTCCCTGTTTGTGTGATGTTAGATGGAGAGCAAATATTGGAAAGAAGTGAAAACTCAAATTGGGTTAAACGTCTGTAGCTCAAACAGGTGTAGCGGCTCGGTGTGACTATCAGCACTCTGGACAGTACTGAGTGGAGAAAATCCACCTGCCCACCTAACTTTTTCTGTTGCACAATGTGTAAGCTCAGTACCCTAAATAAAAAACCTGAGTTGAAGCAGGGTTCAAGTCCAGTATGCAGATCATTTTACAAAGGGTGTCAGAATGTGATTATCACAAATAATTTTGATCATGACTGTAAGAATACATAGGAATGACTATCCTAAATATGGTTATTGCCCAAATTGTGTCAGTAATGCCAATTAAATAATATTTTATCTACTATATATTCAACATGGTTCAAGGGAAATCACACATTAATTTGGTGTACAGTTCAGTGTAAGGCAAAAGCTCACCACATTTTGCAATAACACCTGAAATGCCATTTAGCATTACATACTACACTTGCTCATTGCCAGACCTTGTGCAAATGCTGAGGACTACAACTAATAAAACAGAAGGGGGTTAGATACATGGGCAACACATTCACAGCAAAGATATGTATAAAATCAGGCAGTAAGAGTTTCACCTTATGCTGGATTCAAACTGTCAAGATTAAAAATTAAGTTTATAGACTTGATCATTATCTCAGCACACGACAAAGGAAATCATATTTCACACATCAAAATCACACCTTTGAAGGGAGAGTAATAATCCATTCAGCCAATGGAATATGTAAGTATTATTCTTCAGCAAAGTAATGACCATATGAAAATGCCATAAGAAGAAATTTACATCCATAAGCATAATGAATAGTCAACAGTACAAAGTGATGAGAGGGAAGGGGTTGAAGTTGGAGACAGATGGGCAGACACACATGAAAGGGCTGTATTATGGGTCATTAATGCATATCTATATGGAGTGTCCCCAATATACATCTGTTATGCTCTGTATAAGTAACTGATGGATCTGGGGATCAAGAAGCTGTAGGACAGGAAAAATCGGATTAAGATATGAGTAGAATAAGGGTGGTTTACTAAACCTTCCTTATGGTTGTGGATGTGTTTGGAAATGTTTTTTGCAACATTATTCAATTCAAGGTCATAACTGGATAAAGATTAAGATATGTGTCATGAAACGGATTCACTTTGTAATCTCAAAATACTGAAAGGTCGAATTTCAGTATCTCGAGACCATAAAGTAGAATCTTCAAAATAGCGAAAGTGCATAATCGCGGATCTATGTTGAATTTGCGGTTATGGCTTTATGTTGCGTGACATGCCATGTATTGAGTGGATGGTGTCTGGTGTTGTGTGTGCATTTAGATGGAATTTAAGGTGAGTGTTTTGTAAGGGTTCTGGGTAGGTGTTTGAGTTTATGTGAGTGTGTTTGTAAGTTGTAAGTGTGGGTTAGGGTAGGCAGGTAAAAGTATGAGTGTTTAAGTGTTGGATGCGGTGGTGTTTGTATATGTGTGGTGTGTGTGTGTGTGTTTTTGTGTGTGTGTGTGTGTATACATGTGCATATGCGCGAAGGACTGTAGAATGTCTGGGTGTGAGTTTACTGTCTTTTTCTGCTTGTGCGATCTCGGAGTTGGTATATATAACTAGGGAGGGTGTCGGGAGCTTGCACCCCACATGGGGGGGTGCAGGCAGGCTTGCCCCCCTGCTTATATGTAGTGTAGGTTTGTAGATGTGTGGTGTTATGTTTGTGTGTGTGGTTTTTTTTGTAGTTTGGGTATTGTGGTGTATGTGTGGTGTGGTGTATAGTTTGTGTTCACAATTTGAAGTTTCACGGTTTTGCACTGTTCGTGTTTTGAAGATTCAACTTTATGGTCTTGAGATACTGAAATTCGATGTTTCAGTATTCTGAGATTATAAAGTGAATCTGTCATGAAACATATCATAGAAGTACAAAATAATATTAAGAAATAATGTGACATACATCTGGAATCAAACTCTTAATGTTATTGTGAAAAATGAATCTTCAGACAACTGATTTATGTCAACACTTCACAGAGGAAGTTGCACTTGGCTAGATCCAACAGTCAAATAACTGTTAAAGTAATTGTTGCCAATTATTTCCTTTACTCTGCCTTTACTTCCATTCTCTCAAGCAGCATGTTTAAGCACCTTTGTGCAAGGATGACTGGACTACTGTAGGTGATGGGAACAACTGACTAGGTTTTGCCATAGGACATGAACAGCCATTCACTGTCACTTGGCATTGATGCTCAATGCCAAAGTCTGCTTAGATACTGATGGAAAAAAGTTAAGGCTTTTTTATGGACCATTTCTGGCCATGTGTGCTGTGTGTTTTTTTGATCAAATTAAACAAGTAAAAAAGGGATTGACAGGAAAGTGGTGAAATCGAGAGCAAGAAGAGGGGAGGACACAGGGAAATGAACAGAGGAATTTGCAAGAAGGTAGTGGTTGAGAACTAAACTATAGCTATCCACCACTTCTTCACAACATAAATGTAGAAGTGTAGACAGAATTCGCTGAATTTGGGCTGTCAGCACAGAAAGGGTAGGTGAACCCAACAGAATACTGCTGCATAGCCAATTATACCAAATCAAGTGTGTCAAGAAGACACACATGAGAAGTGGAGAGCTATGTATAAGGTGTTATTTCTTCTTGTGGGACAGGTGCTCATGTTTTAGTTTTTTTTTTTTACTTTCAAAGAGAGGAATGTTGGGGAAGGGACTTAAGAATGTGAGGATCAGGTAGATAAGTTAGCTGAGGAAGCATGCGCAAGCATACAGGACAAAAAGACAAGACAAGGATGGTGATGAACACAAATTTTGGGGACACCATGATTGGGGATGGGTAGTGGACATCACAGGTACGCCCATGTCAAGCCTGAGAACAGTGAGAATCTAGTCCTCACCTTTAGAACTGTCATCACTGTCTTCTGTCTCAGTTTCCTGTGTCAGTGCTTGACATGGTATTGTCTTGGCAATATGACAAAGCACCTTTTCTACAGAGCCAGTTCAGGACCTAGACCCCATTTCCATGATATCCTTCACCAGACCTGTCAGCTCTTGCCAGGTGAAATAAGAACTACCTCCACTACTACTACTACTCTTGGAAGGTAGCAGTGCACCAGCAGCTGGAGCCAAGTACCTGATGCAGATGGAGCAGGTAGGGCAGGGGTTATGGAGAAAGCACAGACAAGTTGGGACTCTAAAATGCTGGGTATCGGTGCTGCAGTCTGTGGAGAGATGGTGGGCTGATCCACAGTGATTGTTCTACCACTCTGTGTTGGGCTTCAATGTTGGTGTGGAGAAATGAATAAAAACAGAACATTTTTATGCCATATAAAATATCCCCCCCCCAAAAAAAAAGAAAAAATGGAGAGAGAAGGGATGGGTTGAGACAAAAAAAAGAGAGAAAGAACTAGATTTGTGTCATGTCGCATGACTATATACTTCCAGAAAATACACATTTATGATTATCCATTTTATACACCTTCACCACATCCAGGTATGATGGGAAGGTCTTACTCTGCTGTACCATTAATCAGTTGCACTGCTATGATATCATAAATACAGCTATTTATTTCAGTATTACCTTACTGCATATAATTACAATAGTGATTAGGCTTACAGTAAGACCTGATGCATACATACCATGTGCCTCTCTGAGGTGATAAAACCTCTCTTGGTGCACCTCCCTGTTTGCTGCAATGTCTTCAGCAGCTGTACAATGCAAAAGAATAAAGAAGAGATATGAAAGCATAATGTATAACAGTCTTCGGTGTCTACTGCATTCTATATAATTTAATGCTGATGGGTCAGTATAGGTTCATAGGTAGGTACTAGGCTATTGGCGCTAGGGCCTACATAAACCTAACCAAAAAGGTACCCTGGCTTTCACCACCCAAGAAAATTATTTTCCTGTGCCCCTGTCAAGCAGAGCCACAGAGGTGATCCCCGGGGTGAATTTCCTATTTCCCATCCAATCATCAAGATTTTTCTTGACGAGTACTAATGAGGAGCTTTGTTTGATACAGATAAGTAGTTTAATGCAGAGTATGGGAAGTCTCTGGGACAGGAATCTATTCCTCCAGCATGTTCTGTTTATTGTGGTGACAAGGTTTAGGTCCCTAGAGCGTGTAGCTTGGAAGGATTGGGATTTCTTTAAGTGGAGCATATTCAACAGCTCTGGGTTTGACATAGCTTTGTATGTTAGGCAGAAATCGCCTCTGAGTAGGCGAAATGTGATGGAGTAAAGCTGGAGTTTTTTGAGACAGTCTGCATAGGGCATCTGTTTGAGGCTGGTAATCCTCTTTGTGAGGTATTTCTGTGACCTTTCCAGTTGTTGTAGATGTCTTGTGAGGTACATACCAAAAGTGGTGTTTTACTGCATAATGGGTCTAATGAGTGATGAGTAGAGGGGAACAATGACCTCTTTTTTCCTGGATGAGAAACCTTTTGTGATGAGGTGTGCCACGTAGAAGGATTTCCTGACTAGTGTGGCGATGTGATTATCAAAGGAGAGACTACTGTCCACCTGTGTCCCAAGGTCTCTTATCACACACTTTCAATGTTAAGTAGACTAATACCTATGTGGTAGCTCATGGGTACAGAGTTTTTACCAAAGGGGATGACAATGCATTTTTTTGTCATTGAGATTGAGGCTTTGACACCAGGCATCTGTCTAACTGAGGCCATTTTGTAGGATGTGCACATTGTTAGGAGTTTTGATTATGGCTCCTAGTTTGCAGTCATCTGTGAACTTCATTAGCCAAAGACCTTCTGTGTTAGCCTGTATTTCAGAAAAGTAGATACCAAACAGGAGAGGATCCAGGAGTGGTACTCCACTTGTCACTGGTCTAAAGTTGGATTTGGAGTCTGCTACTTTCACAGTGTGGGTTCTGTCAGTGAACCAGTTGGCAACCCATCTTGTGACATAAGGATTTATACCTAGTTTAGTGAGATTATCTATAATTCCAGAGTGGGGGGTGGTGTTAAAAGCCTTGACAAGATCTAGATAGGCTGTGTGAACCACCTTACCTTTATCTACGGTTTTGGTGACTGCTTCAAAGAAGTCTATCAGGTTTAGGAGACATGATCTGCCTTTTACAAACCAAACTGGGTGGGGTCCAAAGTTTGGACATTACCAATGTCTTTGTTTATAAGTTCCATGATGTATACTTACATAACTGATGGATGCCTGCAGCTGTAAACTCATCCTCCCATTGGAGGTCCTTTTTGTGCCATTTCAGGTCACTATAGTGGTGATGACAATTTTTTCCAGTGCATGGAATGCCAGATGCACTGGAGATAGCCTTGGCGAATCTGTTCCAAGCCTCAGCCTTATAATGAAACCCACTATAGTCTCCCTGCAATAGCCTGTGGCTGTAGCACTTCATGAGAAACGCCACAAAAAATCCTGAACTCCTCAACACCCCACCTCTGTGCTCTAAATTTAGCACCATTAGCTACCTCACCAACCCCGTCTGCAGATGTCAAGCAATAACTCTGTGTCTGAACTGGTGCTAAATTCCATTCTTGAGTTTAACTGCTGGTGCACAAACACACAAAACCACACCAACTGCATTTGCATGACAGAAAGCAGAGAGAGAGAGCCATTGGCAAACAAACAGGATGGTACTTTATCAAACAGCAATGAAGGTGTGAATCATAGCAGTGACATTTGCCATGTGTGATGCTCAACCTATTCACACCTTTTCAAATGGTCAACACTGACATGCTTAATAGCTTGGCTTGTTATCCTTGGTGTTTGGGAGGTTAAATAGGATGATTTGACATATAAGTTTTTGGAATTACACACTGTAACAAAGTTAGTTGCACAATGTAAGAATCAAACCTAAGGAAGATATAATGCATATGTTTCAAACAAGGTGATTATTTGTCAGTGCTATAGGAGGACTCCCTTTCAATTATGTTCATTATAGATATACTGCATTCAGTTTGAATGGAGATATAGTTCAGATAGACCTGTATGTGTGTGACTTTAAGAAGTCCTGTGAACTGGATTCCCATAAAAGATGCAGTATTACTGCTTGTAAATGTATGACAGATGGATGGACTATCATGAGCTGAATAATGCAGGTTGGGGTAGGATACATACATGTTTCCTAAACAGAGTTGGGCTGTGTGAGAAGTGAAGATGATTTTAACTGAAGTATTCTGCTCATGATAGATATGCAAGTGCATTTTTAATTAATTATCATAATTATCCTGCTTAAACAATCACACACATGTTCAACTGGGTTTCATACATAACTCATTAATGATGTATGCTACCTAAAAATGTAGTTATCAAAGCATTAATGAAACATTTCTTGCAGGAGGCTAACTATGACAGCCATTTGTATGTAGTGTTGCCTTCCTAATTAAACTGTTGTTAGAAATTGCATTCTGACACCCTTTGTAAAAATAAGTGTTATCTGGATTTGAACCCTGGATCACTTATGTTCTGTCTATATAATCAGTACATCTACAGCTTGTACCACAGAGATAGTTAGAGAGTAGCTGGATGTTCTCCACTCAGCACTGTGCAGAGTGCAGATGTCTGCACATCACTGCTAAGCCAGCTTGCACTACAGAAGACTGCCAAAATAACATTTTTCACTTTTTTGAGCAACTGTACAAGGAATAAAACAGCAGATGAAGTTCTGTTGAAAGTAAGTCATATATCTTGAGTAATAATTTCTGCATTCCAATCACACAGTATGGATTTTAATCTCAGAGCAACTCTATTATGTGTCCAGAGTCACTGCATTTATAGCTTGTGCCACATAAAGAGTTCACTCACTCATTGGAAATACCACTCAGCAGTGACAAAAGTGCATGTGCTCAAGGAGATTACAGAAATGAAACTGTTCACTCTCCTTCACCTGTGAGCCCTGTTTGTGACAGAAATTAAAAAGGCACATATATATATATATATATATATATATATACATACATATGTGTGTGTGTGTGTGTGTGTGTGTGTGTGTGTGAGAGAGAGTATGACAGAATCCTGAAAGCCCAAATTCCTGAAGACCAAAATCCTGAGACCAAAATCCTGAAAACTCAAAATCCTGAAAACACACAGGATACCAACACTTACTATATTCCAGTACAAGTACATACAGAAACAAATAAAACACAAACCATATTACTCTTCTCCAAGTATAAACAGGGGGGCAAGCCCCCCCCGCATCCCCCATGTGGGGGCTGCACCCCCCCACCCCCTGCTTCTTAAATATATCAACTCCGAGATTACACTGAGTGTACTGAAGTGCAATCTTGGAGTTGTTATATTTAAGTAGCAAGGGGTGTTGGGGGGTGCAGCCCACCACATGGGGGTGCAGGGGGGCTTGCCCCCCTGCATATATTTGTAGGGTAATATGTTTCTGTATGTACTTATGCTGGAATGTAGTAAGTGTTGGTATCCTGTGTGCTTTCAGGATTTTGAGTTTTCAGGATTTTGGGCTGTCAGGATTCTGTAGAGCTCCCATATATTTATATAAATATATATATATATAAATTTATATTCCACACAACAAAACAAAAGCCTCAATTTCATATCTGCTGCAAGCATTACAAGCAGCTTGTGGCTTCAAGCTGGATTCAAACCCTGCATCCCTTTCCTTTTTCCTTAAACTCATTTTCTTTACACTGTGTGCTACAGTGATACTTAGGTGAGATGTGGAATTTCTTATCCTACTGCTTTTCAGAGTGCAAAGCATACCTGTGCCACCAAATTGCGCTAATGATAGCACACCAAATTAAATTTCTCAGTTTGTACCTGGTATAGTGGACTCTCGTTCACTGCTATGAAATACTGCCAGTGCAAATTATGCTTTGCCAAACTGTGTGCAAATGATGAATATAATAAAAGAAAAATATCAGTAGTAACAATGAAAATGCAGGATTGTGAATTTTCCTAAATCTGTGTGTGTTACAATCTGATCATATACTCAAGAAATATGCATAAACTCTGTCAGACAGCACACTATCTGGATTTGAACCCTCAATTCAGTCACTCAGAGTGTTTCTTATCCCTCTTTGCCACCAACACAGGCTTAGAGTAGTAATCAGAAAATGTACATATAAATCTGAATTAGAAGACCATCAAATTATAGTTCCAGCAGTAGAAACATCAGAAAATGTTTCTTTCTCATTTGCTTGAACATGTTTAGATGAATGTGATTTTGACAAATAATTTATGCGAATAATAACCCACAGCATATTAATGTAAGGCTGCCAATACTGCCAGATATTTCATCTCTTTATTTTCTAAGCATCTTCCCCTCTCAGCTTAACTACAGAAATGCAATGTCATGGGCATTTATTTGCATCTTTGTTTCAATGTGTAATATGGCTGATTAGCATTTCCGAAAGATTTTTAAGCAGAGGGAGGAAAATGTGCTATTAGTACAAGAATATCAGATTTGTTAAGGTTGTTCTCATTGCTCTCAAGGTGCTTCCACTTTTTATTTTAAGTCTACTCTGCATGATACACATACTTCAGAGAGAAGAGTCTGTTTAGTATTGCTTGTTATAGTCAGAGTAATCATTAACACTTGCAGTCCATTAACGGCTAACAATTGCCATTGCTCCTCCCTGCAGTCCTAGTGCAAGCATGTAGCTACTTAGACAATATTTACATCCCCTACACCAAGTGATTTTTTTGGTATTCAGGAATACTAATGATTTTACACCTCATATGCATCTTCACATTTCTCAGAGGGATAACTCTACAATATATAAAGATAATAGTGTAGCCATGGAAGTGGAAAGGGGAGACTGGATAAGGGACAAACTGTTACTGCTAGTTACTTAGAGGAGATTTTTCTATAACTGACTGCACTAATTCATACAGTATATTTTCTCTGTTCATAAACTGTTTATATCAATATGGAATAGAAAAAAAAGAATTTTGATCTGTATGCAATTTTTTTCATCCACTGTTGGTATATTGCACATATGTCAGTTCTTACTGTGCTTTCCAAGTTTGTCAATAAATGGTATGGTTACATCACATTGTGCTACCATTTGCTCTTGGAATTTCACCAGTTACTGCAGAGAAGTGAACTGAGTTTACTATCGACTTTAAGGGGTTCTGCATGTGCAGCTAACAGAGATGTTAGGCTTCTCAGATGTCCTGCGGTGACCCCAACAATAGTGTAGAGACCAAATTAAACTGTCTGAGCAGTTTGACTTTGAATATTTATGTAGTTAATGATAATCCTGCCATCCAGCAGTCATTTACACAACTGCTGACCTTATTACAGAAATGTTAACAGAATGGATGTAATGCTAACAAATTTAGGTTATTTTTTTGTGGAGGGGGCTCCCTTAGCTTGTGTGTAGTCTGAAATAAACATTTTGCATTCAATTGTTTATAAATTTTCTTTGAGGAGAATGATTTCTGTATGTGCTATAAATGTGTTTTGTCTTTATTCTGTTTAATGTCATACAGGATTATGGCACCCAGACCATCTGTTCCATGCAAACCACCATTCAGTGTTGCAGAGAATGAGGTCTTCATTGAAGTGTTATGCTGCCATGGATCCTTCCTGCTTGACAGAGGCAGAGGTGAGATGTCTGCCAGAAAAAGCATATGGCAGCAGGTGGTGAATGAAATAAATGCAGTGGGCACCCATGCCAGAAACTATAATCAGGTGCAGCACAATGCCACTGATATGATTACAGCAGCATGCAGAAAGGAAGCTGCTGTAACACAAGAACAGATAGCTACAGGGGTGGTCCTGCTATACAACCACCACTCACTGAAAATGAGCATTTCCTGTTATTTTCAGAGATCCACACAGCTCAGCAGAAGGGTTCAGGACAAGCTACTTGATGTTGGTGCTGATATGGACAACAGGCCAAGTATGCCCCAAGAAGAAATTCCAGGTATGCTATATACAAGGCATTTACTGCCGTTCTAGACATCTTTATGTGTTACTACTTGTATGTCTGTAAACTCTGAGATGTATCTTAGGAGCGACAAGAGACCAAAAGAGATTGGATTGGGGGGATGGTCAGTTTGCTTGATTCTGAGATATTTCTTAAGGGGAAGATACAGCATTTCTTGTCCTTGTTTCATTTTCATTTTGATGCTTATTAGCCTTCCTTCCACTGCCTTCTTTTTTCTGGGAACATCATAATTACCATATGGAAGACCACCTGCACATGGTAAGCACAAACTTTCTTTGATTAGTAATAACCATTAGTTAGATTAAGTATGAGGAGAGAGTAGAAGTATTGTATTCCTTTAAAATCTGAAATTGTTTAACATGAGTGTTTAGAACATAGTTTGGATCATTTCAATAGGATCATAGCAGGTTACCAGGCTAATGACCCTAGGGCCCTTACAAGCCTAGCCAACATTTACCCTTATTTCCACAATCAGCACCTATCACCCCTTTCCAAGAGGGACATAGGTGGAATGCCTGGGGTGAATTTCTGATTACCCAACCAATCGTCCAGATTGCGTTTGAAGAGGGCAAATGAGGTGCTCTGCTTCACATCTAACATCCACTCACTATTTCTCTCTGTTTGTTGCTTATTATCACAGGTGATCCTGACAGTGGCAGTGCAGAACTCATACCATCTGATATCAGAGTATAGGTAGCCTCTGATGATGGTGGTGATACAGAGGCAGAGTCAGGGGAGGTGCACAGGTTCAGTCTGATGAGTTTGTGGCTCACATGTCCACTGACCTTATTTTGGATAAAATCAGTATGCCTCACTGAGTCCTCAGATATAGGACAAGTTGAGGGTGACACGGTTGATCAGGACAGTGCAGTTACTCCAGTTGCAGTTCTGCTTCCGTATGCCCATAGTCATCGTGAGGGTGTGGTATCACACAGGAGGGTTGCTAGAGGTGCTCAGAGGAGGCCTACTGTCCACCCTTGTCTTGATGCGGATGTGTCATTATGTACCACCAGACATTTAAATGGGGCCCTATCAGTAGATCAAGTTTTCAGAAACTTGAAATTCATAGGGTTGAGACCATATGATCAAGTTTTTGAAATCTTAAAGCTTTTGAAAGGAGATTGTGGTACAGTGTGAATCGAGACATTTACCATTTTCCTCACTGTAGTGTGATCTCAGAGCTGGTATATATAATTTGCATGGGCTGTGGGGGGTGAAGAGAGTTTGCCCCCCTGCAAAAATGTAAAGATAGGCAGGTGTTTGTGTTTTTTTTTTTTTTTATGTCTGAGTTTTCAGAAACTCGATCCTATGGTCTCGACTGTATGAATTTGGCATTTCTGAAAACTTGATCATCTGACATAGACCCATATATATCTATATATAGCTATATATCTATATATATATATATGTGATTTTATATACATATATATATATATATATATATATATATATATATATATATATATATATATATATATATACATATATATATACATATACACACACATATATATATATACACACACACACACACACACATATATATATATATATATATATATATACACACACACACACATATATATATATATATATATATATATATATATATATATATATATATATATATATGTACACACACACACACACACACACATATATATATATATATATATATATACACACACACACACACACACACACACACACACACACACACACACACACACACACACACACACACACACACACACACACATATGCAAGCTAGGAAAACTTTAATGTTGATTGGGATACAGCTCCTGTTAGTGGCCATGACATAATTCCTACTTTACTGAATGTACTGTGTTTCTTACCCACACACACGGATTGCTTTTGTGTCAGCCTTGGTGGGGGTGGCAAATGTTGCAGATTTCCTTTCGTGTTTCCCTATCAACCTTGTATAACGCCAATATTTCAATATCATGCAGTCCATGATATGTTAAACATGGTCTGAACACCCTTCTCCTTGGATGAGGTCTATCAGCAGCAACACAAATTTGAGCCCGGTGCTCATACACATGCAAGAGAGCAGCAGCAGCCCATAACATTGCTTTTCTTTCTATGTGTGGCAGTGGCTGTATTCCAATAGGATTTGGAGTTCATAGCAAAGAACTTCACCAACTCTACACAATTACTTTATAGCTTTCTGAATGGCTCTGCCAACTTGGATTGGTTAATTAGCATGTAATTCGGCTTTCATTAGCATACTTTGCTGTTTATCTTTGATGCTCTATATGATGTCTACAGCTGTTTAATAAATACAAAATAGTGTGCTATTGTGTAGGCATCATGTAGCAATGCACACAAGATGGTAGCGAGAAGATTAGCCATTCATGAATCCTGCACAAAAACTGACCCCCCCCCCCCAAAAAAAAAAAATTAAAACTAACACCATTGTAGTATTACCTACAGGGAACAGAAATATGATGCAGGTTCATACTTCAAACACAGGGACAAAAAATATCACCTAAGGATGCATTTTTGAAAAGAGAGCATGTCAACAGATGGACAAATTTGAATGAGTGCTGAGCAATCAAAGAAATTTGGGTGGAAAAACTTTTGCGAGCACTGGAGTTTTATTTTTCTTCACTGTTATGTCACCTGGGAATATATATATATATATATATATATATATATATATATATATTTGGGGGGGGGGTTCCCCTATGCAAGCCCCCCTGGTAAAATAATATATCTCTGAGGTTTGCTGAAAGTTGTTTCTGACATTTTGTCATCCACCATCACTCAACCAAGGAGTTGTTGAATAGTCAACCTGAATCCTTTGAAAAATGCCCAAGATGTAGCCAGTGCCATTTTTGAGAGAACTCTTGTTATGGAATGCAAGGTTTTATTGTATTTCTCATAACATAACTTAATATAGTCAGACAACCATCTGGATAATGTATTTTAGAAACTTTAGAACCCAATTTGCAATCATGGAACCATTTGGGTAAGGTAATTTTAGAAACCTTACAACCTAATTTCTTATCAGAAAATGACACTCCTTTGAGGAAGCTTGTGGTACTTGCCCTTGGCTGATTCCATAAGAAAGGAAAACCAATTTTGCCTGGGCCAGAAAGGAGTCACCACAATTATTTTTAAGAATTATTTCTGAATTTTTAAAACTACCCTGGAAATCATTGAAATGGTGGAAAAGCATCAAGAAATATCCAAAACAGGGGAATAATAGAGCATCTGTTCTCCACACTTGCCTACAAGGACTTCTGGAATTTATCTAGTGTCTATTTTGAAAAGAGGCATACAGATCTGTTTGAGGTGTTATCCATGTCTAGATCAGTTTTTGGAAGACCTCTTTGTTGAGTTTACACTTGTGAGGGTCTGTCCAAGATCTGCTGAGCTTGTCTGCCAGTATGTTTTGCTCTGATGCTACGTAAGAAGCCTGAAAGGTTAACAAATAATGAGAGCTAAATTCCAAGATATTATTGCCAAATGGCACAGAGGGCACAATCTGTTGCACCATTGTTTGTTTATGTACCACATTACTGTGGTGATGTCAGTAATAACTTGAAAATGGCTTCATAGATGATGCAGGACCTTTATGGCATGAATTACAGCCAACATTTCTTTGACATTGATGATATGTGATTTGTTCAGGTTGTCCCACTGTCCTTGCACTTTTACACCTATTAAAACTGCTCCCGATGCAAAATGTGAGGCGTCTGTCTGAACAGATTGTAGTGGGATACGCTGAGAAAAGGAAAGCCCTATACTGAGACATCTGATTTCTCCACTGCTGTAGTTTTGACTTTATAAAGTCAAAAATTGGAATTTAAAATTCTAGGTGGTAAGAATGTTGGGTCCACATTTTTTGACGTACCACTGAATCTTTCTCATATACAGCCTGGCAAGTGGTATTACAGGGATCGTAGAATCCATAAGATCCAATATCCTCAACCATTTTCTGGCATAAGATTGAGACTGATAAGAAAAGCTCATGAATACTTGCTGATATAAATCCACGTAGTCTACCTGGAGAAGGTACCCCAGAAACACATTTCTGTGTTAAGGTGTAAGGGAGAATTTTTTGCAAATTTATTTGGAATCCCTGATTAATTAGGAGAGAAGTAAACTTTATTCACAACTCATGATATTTTGGCAAAGGTTCTGCACAGATAAGCAAATTGCCTAAATAAGGAAAAACATGGATACCTTGCAGTTTACAGTGGGCCACCACTGGGACTAGGCATTTTGTAATCACTCATGGTGTAGTAGACACAGAGAATCGATAATGTGACCCAGATACACAAAATATTGATTGTAAGCATCCTTTAGGTCTAAGGTCACCATAACATAGTGGCCTGAGAGTAGTGCTAACATGGATCCGAGGGTCAACGTCTTAAATTCTGAAGTCTTCACAAAAAGATTGAGAAAGAAGAGGTCCAAAATTGATCTCCAAGAGTGCTCCTTTTCTGGGACCAGAAACATTCTGGAATACAACCCCTTTCCTATGATTTCTGATTTTTACATATGTTGTAGTAGAAGCATAGAAATGACGGGGCGAGAGGGGCAATTGCCTCAGGAGCAAAATGTCGAGGACAGGCAAGATCCGCAGATCCTGATTGCTCTTTGACACAATATTGTTTTTTAAAAGCCAGTATTGAATTTGTGGTCAAACCTGAGTGCTGTATGGTTCTCTGTGTGTGGTCTAAATTGTAGCAACTTCAGTTGCTACAATTTAAAACTAAAAAAATGTTATTTAATTAAAACTTGAGCACTGTAGTGCTCCATGCAGGGTATAAACTAACAACTTTTGCTAATTTGTAGCAAGCAGTTTGCTGCAGTGTAAAAAGAAGAATGATTTTTTATTTTAACTAAAAATTGAGTGCTGTAGCATTCTGTGCAGGCAGGGTATAAACTGTAGTAAATATATGCTATATTTGCAGCAAACAGTTCGCTACAGTTTAAAAGAAGAAATTATTACTTTTTTTATAAAATATGTTAAAGGAGGGTTGAGGACAGAGCACAGAAATGGGGCCCCTGATGGCTTGGATAGGAGGCAGGAGGTCATATCATGCAACTGGCCACCCGGTTATTGTGCAAGTAGAAGGAAAGTTCATAAGTTCAAAGGTTTATAGGTGTTTACTAGGTTAACAACCATGAGTGCCATTATTTAAGCCAAGCTATGCATCCCAAACCTCTGACAAGTTCTGGTACTCTTGATAAATTATAGCAGGGGCTTGGGAGATGAAATATTTACAAACAGGAGCTTGGGAGATGAGCCATTTACAAGCTGCCTATATCCGTTAGAGACACAGGTGCCAAACCAGGGATACATTTCTTATTCCTCATCCAACTGTCCAAGTTTCACTTGAACTGGGTTAGGAAGGTACTCTGCTTTTCATGGATGGGGAGCCTATTTCAGAGAAGGGGTAGCATCTGGGAAACATACCTGTCTCTTCAGCAGATCTTATTTATATCAGAGGCAAGGTTTAAGTCTTTAGAATGGTTAATTCTGGTGCTTTTTGTTTTGCCGATGTGCAGGAAGTCCATCAGGATGGAGTCTGAAAATGCTTTGTATGCCAGGCATAGATCACCCCCCTCAACAGCGGTGACAGAATACAGGGACAGAACCTTGTTACATACGGCAGGTTAGGTACATACCAAAGGGGTGCATTGTACTCATTGACAGGTCTGATAAAGGATGAATATAATGGAACAATGACTTCTATGGACCTAGATGCCATACCTTTGTTTATAAGTTCCACAACATAGAATAATTTCCTCACTACTGAAGATACTTAAGGGTCAAAGACTAGATTACTGTCTTTGTGTGCCCTCAAGTCCCTGAGTAGTGGGTCAGCTCTTGGGGTGAGTTGCCAATATGATAGTTACCAGGGGTGGATGACTTCCTGAAGGATACTATTATGCTGACATCTGTGCTCACTGAGACATGGTTTAAGGCCATGGAGAGCACACCGACAGTGCAAGGTTATAATGCCTTCCACACATTTAGGCCAGCTACTTCACATGCAGGGACTAAAGGTGGAGGTGTCTCTATCTACATCAAAAATAAATATAGTTCAAGGCTGGTCAAACAGGACAATGCACTTCAGCTGCTCCATGTTCAAATCATCATAGGTGAAATCCAGTACCCCTTTCTTGCAAGCTATAGGTCCCCCTCTATTACCCAGGAAACCTATACCACATATTTAAACTTATTAGAAACACTAACCATCCAGCCCGATATTATGTCCATGGGTGATTTGAATTACCCACTACTAACTGGGAATCCTATACAACACCAAACGTGCATGCACAGAGATTCCTGGATTTTGTAAACACAAACTCCCTAGACCAGATAGTCAATACACCAACCAGGGGTGCAACCATTCTGGATCTGGTCCTCACTAATATGGGAGACTGCTGCACACGCCCTACTGTAATGCCTTCCTTGGTAAGGTCTAACCACAAAATGGTCTCCTTTGAAGTAAAAAAAATAAATAAAACTTAGAAACCCAGCTAAATTTGGAATATTCAGGAACTATTCTAAGGCTAACCTCTTGGTATTAAGTGAGAACCTGGCAAAATTTCAAGCCTCATAAACCCTGAGAACACTGCTGCCTTTGCTGAACTGTTCACAAAAACCCAGTATAACCATGTTAATAGCTGCATGGAGGCAGCTATACCCACCAGGAAGAAGTACAGAAATAACTAAAAAAAAAAAAAACAAGTCACCCTGGTGGAATCACAAAATCAGTAGGCTGTGTAACAGGAGGAAGAAAATCATGGCAAAAATTAGGAGGTGCAGCACCCAGCAGGATAAAAGCACTCTCATCAAACTTAACAAACAACGCAGAGGACAAATAAGGTCTACCAAATCCAAATTTGAGGTAAAGTTGGCCTCCCAGACAAACAACCACCACAATGGAATTACCATATAACTGTAACCTCCAAACAGGTTTTGTGCCTCATGAATGGAGAAAGGCAGCAGTCATCTCTCTGCACAAAGGTGGGCCATCTACAGACCCTGGAAAACACAGACCCATAAGTCTCACTAGTCTTACATGTAAAGCCATGAAAAAAATTATCATGGACATGATCAATATATATATAATAAACCTCCAGACACTGGACCCAACCAAATTTGGTTTTGTCAAAGGTAGATCATGCCTACTCAACCTTTTAGACTTCTTCGAGAAGGTCACCAAAGCAATGGATGAGGGTAGAATCATTTACACTACCTACCTTGACCTGGCCAAGGCATTTGACACAATATCCTACTTGGGCATTGTTGACAAACTCAAGAGGTTAGGTACAAACCCATATGTCACCAGGTGGATAGCCGAATGGCTCACAGACAGGACCCAGGAGGTTAGACCTGGGGAGTCCACCTCTACAAAGAGGCCACTCACAAGTGGAGTCCCTCAGGGATCAGTCCTTGGAATGTTCCTTTTTGTCATTTACTTCTCAGAAGTCAAGGCCAATGTCAGTGGTCTCTGGTTGACTAAATTTGCAGATGATTGCAAATTAGGAGCTGTCATTGAATCCCACACTGACATAAATGTTCTCCAGGAGGGGCTGACACAGACAAACAACTGGTGTCAGAGCCATGGACTAAAACTAAGTGCCAAGAAATGCATAACAGTATCCTTTGGGAACTCATCCACCGCTGGTAACTATCATACTGAGAACACACTCTTTAGAATTGACCCAGTAGTCAGGGACTTAGGAACACACATAGATAGTAATCTAGCCTTTGACCATCATGCGTCTACAGTGGCGAGGAAATCATTCTATGTTGTGAACTTATAAACAAAAGTATGGCATCTAAGTCCAAGGAAGTCATTGTTCCACTGTATTTGGCATTCATCAGACCTATCATTTAGTACAATGCCCCCTTTGGTATGTACCTAACCAGGCATATCCAACAGTTGGAACATCCACAGAGGTTCCTCACTAAATGAATACAGGGTGTAAGTAAAATGTCCTATGCAGACCACCTTAAGGCTCTAGCCCTGTATTCTGTCTCCTACAGGCTTTTGAGGGGAGATCTATGCCTGGCATACAGGGCATTGTCAGACCCCACTCTGATGGACCTCCTGCATATCCACAAAACAAACAGCACCAGAATTACCTGTTCTAAAGACTTAAACATTGCCTGTAATATAAATAGGCCCTGCTGGAGTGATACGTATGTATCCCAGAGACTACCCCGTCTATGGAATAGGCTCCCTATTCATGTGAAGCAGAGTTCCTCCCTAACCCAATTCAAGTGCAACTTGGACAACTGGATGGAAAACTGGAAATTCATCCCTGGTTTGGCACCTATGTCTCTAATGGACACAGGTATCCTGTAAATGGTTCATCTCCCAGGCCCATGCTTACACTTATCATGGGTATCAAAACTTATCAGAGATTTGGGATGCATGGCTAGGCTTAAAAAGGCCCTTGTGGTCGTTAGCCTAGCAAACACCTATGAACAAAGCATTCTTTAGCTATGTCCACAACCTCAAAGGCAATACACAATTGTGTGCAGAGCTCATTGTAAATGGAGCCAGCTACCCTGAGCCAGAAGATATAGCAAACCTCCTGGCTGATAAATTCAACTCCAACTTTACCCCATCTCCCCCTCAACCTTCCCTCAGGAAATATCATCAAATATAACTCCTCCTACTATCACTAGAGAACAGGTCCTTATGGGAATGGGATCCAGAGTCAAGACCATGAGGTGCGCAGTTAGAAATGGAGAAATATACAGGAGTGGATCATCCCTACTGCTCGAATGACTCACAAACATGTAAGAAATGAATTCCAGGTATTAAAACTTGCTTAAATGATTTTTTTTCACAATGGATATAAAATTAAGTACTCAGAACGCTCAAAAGAAATTTCTAATTAAACAAAATTTCTGAAACTGTGACATATTGATAAAAATATTCAAAATGTTTACAAAAACATTTGAAACAATATCTGAATTGCATTAAATGTATAAAAGAAGATAAACATTTTTTTTGCTATGTACTACTTTTTTGTATTAACTAAAGCTGTTCGCAATATTGAAGTCTGCAAAGTGTTGGCAAGTGTGTGCAGTATTACAGTACAGTTATTTCACAAAGTACAGTCTTTCAAAGAGTTTATTGTGCATTTGAATATTATTACAAGTACCTGGTGTGTGCATTTTCCTGCATAATTATGAGGGCCAAGACTGCATTGTGTTTAAACTATAATTTGTTGGCATGGCAGAAGGATTTTGCAGACCAAGTCCACTTATGTTTGATAACAATATTGCAGAAAATTGGAGGGTGTTTGAGCAAGACTATGATATTTTCATATAGGCTGCTTATTCTGGCAAAGACACATGTACAAAAGCATTTATTCTGCTTAATTTAGGTGGTCCTGAAGCCACTGAAAGTGATCGTTCATTTGTGTATGCACTTACTGTGTTTGCAGGGGAGGGGAGAATTGCCATACTGTGGTACCGGCTGAAATGTGGGAAGACCCCGAGTGCTTAAAATGTAAATTTAGAAAAATGTGTAACCCCCAACAAATGTTACAATGTAAAGGCACTTATTTTACACAACATATCAAATGCCTGGTGAAACGTTTACAGCATATATAACCGACTTGAGAAATAAGGCTAAAACATGCAGATTTGGTGATCTAAGAGATGAGTTGATAAAAGATAGGCTTGTGTGTGGTATTAATAATGATACAGTAAGAAAGATTTTGCTTCAAAAAATGATTTAATGTTAAACAAGGCCACTGAGATTTGTCAGATATATGATCTTACAGAAAAGCAGACAAATATGCTTACACATGATAAAAGCATGCACATAACTTTTTCTAATGCGAATGTAGGTAGTATGCAGCATGAGGTTAAAAGATACAGGCCTAAGGGTGTGGCTACCACAACACAGGCTTCAGCAAAACCCAGAACAGCTTCAGTAAGGCCCAGGCTACATGCAGCAAAGCACAGGGGTGACTCAGCAAAACCCATAGCTAGTTTCACAGTTAACTGTCATAATTGTGGTGGAAACCATGAACCCAAACAAGAAAAGTGCTGAGCTTTTGGACAGCAGTGTCATTCTTGCAATAAGTGGAATCATTTCAAAAGGTTTTGTAAATCAAACAAGGCACATTCTTTTATTAAAAGAGATCATTCAAATTGGCAAGTTGGTCAACTAGAAAGTTGTGATCCTACATTTTATGTTGATGGTGTGTCTGTGCTTGGTGAAACAGTCAATGCAATAGGTTTATGGGCAAAGAACAAAATCTTTTGTACTGTTCGGATTAATGGGAGACCCGTAGACCTCAAAGTAGATACTGGCTCAAAGTGCAATGTTATGTCAGGAGAAACGTTTGTTAGAGTAAAAGCTGCAGAAAAACTTAACTTGGCAAAGTGTGTGAAGCTTGTTGCTTATCGTGGTGAATAAATTCAAACAGAGGGCTCAGTAGAGCTTTCAGGTTACTCTGCTGGGAACAGCTATGACTTACAATTTTACATAGTCAAGAGACACATGCAGTCATTATTAGGTCTCAGAGACAGTTTGAAAATGGGACTGCTTTCATTTAACAAAGAAGTCCACCATGTAAGCTTGAATGAGAACAGTTCAAATTTATTCTGACTATGCGGATATTTTTGCAGACAAACTAGGCAAACTCCCAATTGTGTACTCCATGAAGTTAGACCCAGAGGTCAGACCAGCATAGAAAGTTCCAGTAGCTATTCAGAACAGAGTCAAAGCTAAGCTAGACAAAATGGTGCAGCTAGGAGTAATTTGTCCAGTAGAAAAAAACAACTGAATGGGTATCCATGGTAGTAGCTCATAAAAAAAGCTCAGAAGATATTAGAATATGTATTCATCCAAGAGACTCATACTAGAAAGACCTCATCATCCTATGTGAACAGTCGAGGAAGTTGCTGTCCTCATGCCAAATGCCACTGTTTTTCCTGTCTAACATGCAAAAAGCAAATTTTGGCAAATTTTGCTTGATTGAAAATCTTCATTGTTAACCACATTCAGTACACCATTTGGAAGGTACAGATTTCTGAGAATGCCATTTGGAATAAATTCTGCCAGTGAAGTCTTTTAACGTGTGATGGAACAACTTTTTTTCTGGCTATCCATATGATATGATATAATAGTAAATCATATTCTAGCAGGAGGCAATGGTGAAATCAAACATGATAGAAACCTCAAGAAAGTTCTGGAAAGAGATTGTGAAGTGAATCTTAAGCTGAATCCTCAAAAATGTAAATTCATGCTACGAGAAGTTACTTATGTGGGTCATTTGTTTGCCAGTTCAGGCTTACGGCCAGATCTTTCCAAGCAAACGACTATTCTAGAGATGTCAGCTCCAGACAATATCCAAGCCCTACAACATTTTCTTGTCATGGTCAGCTATTTAGGTAAGTTCATTCCAGATCAACTTTCAGCACTGTTAAGAGAACTAACACATAAATATGTAACCTGGTCCTTGTCAGAACAACACCAAAGCATATTTGATGTCCTGAAACAGAAAATTGACAGTCCACCTACTTTAAGATAATATGATGTTCACAAACCAGTTACTCTTTCCTGTGATGCTTTTAAGTTTGGTCTTGGTGCAGTCATTCTTCAAGAGGGTAGATCAGTAGCCTATGCATCAGGAACTCTTATCCAATCTGAGATGTAGTATGCTCAGATTGAGAAAGAGCTCTTGGCAATTGTGTTTGCATGTTTGAAGTTCCATGATTATATTTATAGCTAACCTATCCAGATAGAAACTGACCACCGACCTCTAGTCACTATTTTGAGAAAGCCAATGCACAGAGCTCCTGTGAGATTGCAACTCGATGCTCAAATTGCAAAAGTACAATTTCAGTCTTGTTTACACAAAAGGCAAACTTCTTTATCTTAATGGAAATAAGAAATTTTTCTTCCACACGTCTTGATGAGCTTAGAACTCACACAGCTTCAGATCCAATTCTTCAGAAGCTCAACTTCTTCATTAGTCAAGGATAGCCTTCAAAGCAATCTTGCTTACCAGTAGATGTGCAGCAGAATTTTCCTTACAGAGAAGATTTTGTCTGACAATGATATCAGTATCATCATGAAAGGTCCAAAAGTGACCGTTCCAAAATCCTTGCAACAAGAGTATATTAAAATCTTGCATTGTGGCTACTGAGGAACAGATTCTACAAAAAGAAGGGCGAGAGATCTAGTATTGTGGCCTTCTATGTCAAAAGATATCGAAAAAGTACTTTCATCTTGTTCAATATGTAATAGTACTAAACCACATCAACAAAAAGAACCACTTCAGTTAAGCCAGATTCCTAAACTACCTTGGTCAACAGTAGCCACTGATATTTTCAAGTGGAATGGTCAACATTACTTGGTGTTAGCAGACTCTTATTCAAATTGGTTCAAGATTGAACTTCTTCCTAACCTAATGTCCAGTTCTGTCATTACTACGCTGAAGAGACATTTTTCTGTCCATGGTAGTCTGCACAGTGTCGTTTCTGACAATGCTGGACAGTTTACAAGTCAGCATTTCGAAAGACTTGCTGAAATGTGGGACTTTGTTCATATTATGAGTAGTCCTGAATACCCTCAGTCAAACAGTTTGGCTGAACATACAGTTCAAAGTGCAAAACAGCTGTTAGAGAGATCCAAACATGACAATATCAATGGTTTTCTAAACTTGCTTAATCTCAGAAACATTCCTCGCGATAATCAACTTGGTTCACCTGCCCAGAGACTTATGTCAAGACAAACCAGAACCACATTACCCATCAGTAGCAATGTGTTGGTTTCATGTATTAAAACAACAAAGCAGTGAAAGCTCAACTCCTGAAACAGCGTTTGTCCCAGAAGTCCTACTATGATAAAACCAGCAAACCTGTCAGTCCATTAAAAGAAGGAGAGATAGTGAGGATGCAGATGACAAAAGGTTTTGATAGGATTGGATTTGTGAAAAGTTTCTGTCAAGAACTGAGATCATACATTGTGGAAAGCAGGGAATGGAATTTAGGCAAAAATGGAAGCATTTACTACCGGTGTCTGAGCCAGTGTTACAGCATCTTGCCTTTAATAAAGACTCTAATTCTCAGTGTCCAATGTTCCTGTTCCAGAAGACATTCTGTCAGCTATCCTTGTTCCTGAGAGGATCCCTGAAAGTCCTGAATCATAACATTCCCCAGTGACTGTCCCTGTTGCTAAACCCAGTCCTAACTATTACATTATGAGATCAGGTCGCATTTCCAGATCTAGGTCCAGATACACAGCAATCTGGACATGACTGTTGTTTTGTTTATTGTTGTCTGTATAATTTGCATGCCTATTCAAATGTCATTGTCAATGTGACACAGCTCAGTAAAGAGGGAGGATGTAGATCAGAGTGTGTGATGTACCTTTAAGAAGCATTTGTGCATATAAGTACTGAGCATGTGCAAGTAAGAGTGCCATTTTGAGTGAGCAGCCAGAGTGAAAGCATGCAAGTGTGTAGTAATCAGTCAGTTAGTTTGTTTAAGTTAATGTTCCTGCCATCCATCCTGACGTGTTTGCATGTAATAAACTACTTAAACGAACACCCAAGCCTCTTCATCTTATTCAGATACACAAGATGAGTGACACAGACCATCCTTGGCAAAGCAGCATGGTCTGTTAACCATCTCCTCCTTGCTGACAAATATTGCATCCCCTTAGAATGACACCAGAAACTAAGCTAATTATTAAATCCAGTCATTGTCTGTTCGTATTGTGCCATCATTCTTGGAGAAAATAAAATGCTCAATGCTAGGCTCATACCAGCCTGGGACACATATTCTAAGAGCTCCATGATGTCTGTCTTCATATAGCAGGGAGGTACATCTCATTTACACCACATGGACTATGACAGCATCATACTGGTACTTGTGGCCCAATGACCTGATTGTGTGTGTAATGTGATGGATTCTGGCCCCTAATAAGCAACTCACAGTGACTTTCTCCTTACTCAGCCTGGTGAGAGGGACATCAGTGGAGTCTTAAATGACCAGAATGTTGGATTGTGTGATGGCTTGGTTTATGGGCTTAGAAGTAGAGGCTCCATAAGATATGTCTGCATGTGTTGATGTAGGTGTTGTCTTAAGAGAGTACATTCAGAGCTACTGAGGGTATTTGCTATGTGTATTTCATTTAGGAGGTCTTTGGAGTTTAGGAAGGCTATAGTTACATGCCTCAGCATATGTGGGTCTATGTATCTGCTTTGAACTGTGTGTGATGGGTGCAGCAGTTGTACTTCTGGCAACCTGACTGACATTAGGAGTGCTTTTTTGTAGGAGGATCATAGGAGATTACTAGGCTATCAACAAAGAGGTCATTTTAAGTCTAGCCTTTTCAACCCAATATAATATAGTAGGGGTACTAGTCAATACCCAAGACTGCATTTAGTGATGACTGCCCATGTCCAGAAGGTTTGTGAGCACTATCCCCGGTAAGAATTTATGGTGCCCCATCCACTTGTCCAAGTTCTTCTTGAACAGTGTCACAGAGGTGCTCTGTTTCACATGTATTGGTAGTCTGTTCCAAAGGCGTGGCAGTCACTGGGAGATAAATCTGTCACTCCAGCATGTGCTTTTTTAAGTCACAGGCCATATTTAAGTCTCTGGAAAGGATAGCCCTAGACCCATTTGATTTACAGATATACAATAAGTTCATTAGGTTTGGGCTTTGGGTTGCTCTGTAGGCAAGGCATAAGAAGACCACAAACATGGTGCCAATGCTATTGATTTATTTTAATGATGATAATGATTTTTAATTTTCATATATATTTATACACATACAAAAAACATTCCTTTTGTACTCTTTTGATATTATAGGATGCTATTAACAATGAGATATTTATTACATTTATACATTTTTCATATGTTTTACTATGCCTTTGGTTTTCTCTTTTCATCCTTGGTTGCTAATTATTTATGGAAATTGAATTTTAATTAATATTGATGTGGTTGGGGGGGTGTATAGGAAACTGTTCCTATTCTATTTGTGCATCTGATGAAGTCTTAATCCTGGGATGAAAAGGCGGTGAACAAGTTAAGCGTTTATGTGGATTTTATGTGCTTATTGACTGTATGGATTTTGGACTCTGAATAAAGTGTGGTTTGGTACCTGGCTGGACATCCTTGCAAGTTCCTTTGTTAGTTTCTCCCCTAAGAAGTCTATACAATATGGAATATAGTGACAAGGATATTAATCAGTCCGCGTACGGGACAAGTTGGAGGCCTTTAATCATCTTTTTTAGAAACAACAGTCCAAGATTTAGTAAAGTCACATACCAGAAAGGCGCACCTTCGCCAACTCCTTTCACCTGTGCAACTATACTATTGGCGCTAAATCCACCTTGACTGACTGAACTGCCTTACCTTGTTCCCAAGCCTAAACCAAATATTTCAACCACAATCCTTCTGATCAAACTCCTTCTTCCTCAGGCAATTGCAACTCAAATTTATCAAAATCTGGGAATGTCCTACCAACTGCCTTCCTTTAAAAAGCTACCCAGGATTCCTGTACCAAGCACCTGATTAATCCAGGCCACACACCTCATCTGCAACACCATCGCTTTGTACCACTACCAGATTGTCTGAATAAAAATGAACCCTTTTCTCCACGACGTCTTCAGCTAGACCTTCAACGCCAGCCAAATTGGAACTAACTTCAAACAAGCAACATCTCGCCTGCAATCATCCTCCCATCCTGCCAGCAAGTGAGCCAAACAACATTCCCCCCAAAATATGTCCCCATCCCAATACTTCCTGCCACATCTGTAAACAATTAAAAATCCCCTTGAACAACCCCATCCACCTGCTAAAAAGCCATGCAATTAAACTGCTCCAAAAAGACAACCAGAATGCTAAATAAGCACATACCAACTTATTAACCCTCACTGAATGATGTCTGCCCCCCCCCCCCACAAAAGTAGAACAGGCTACCAAGCATCCTATCAGCATAGCATTGTCAAAGTAAAACTTATACCAAACTACCATGCTCAGCCACGACCACTCTTCCTCACAAACCAGTAATAAATGAAAAGCGGATGCCATATCTACCCTTACTAACCATGGGTCCATAACATCTCCTGAAATAAAATCATTCACATTATTCCCCTCAGGATAAGACAAATGGTGAATCAAATGAAATCCCCTGCCACCTTCTTAGGAACCAACCCCAATGGAGAAACCTTAAAGCTGTTAAAGGGAGGAATATCAAACAGAGCTGAGAACCTACCCACCTGCCATTCCTACTCCACCAAGCCTTCCAAAATCTCTTACTTCCTCTGTGAGAGCTTTGCCTCCAGTGACATTGTGTAAATACATCTCTGACATACCATATCAGTTTGTTTGAAAATAAACTAGTTGTTAGTAAATCTAAGGCAATTTCTACATTGCCTCAGCATCCCCATATCCACCAAGCTGGTAACAGAGATGGAGGAAAGTTCACATCCATGGTAACACACCCTTCGTTATTAAGTAGATGGTTGAAGAAAAGATATAAAGTAATGCCAGGAGTATCTGGTTTGCAGCCCTGGGGGCAGTGCTTGTTGCTGCAAACTAGTTGTCCCGTGTGCAACTAGGCATTGGTGAAATTTCAAGTTTTTTTTTACAGGAAAAATGTTAACTCTGGGTGTCTGCGTCTACACAGAGCACTGCCAAACACTTGAGGGGAAACTAATGAATAGATCGTGATTTATGGATGAAGCTTTTAGGGAGATATTCTGAAGTTAGGTTAGACAGCAGCAAACTGAGCAATACTTACTGAAAAAAAAAGAGTTAGTTTTGTCAAGAATGATGAAAAGAGGGGATTCACCTGAATGGCTACTGCCTGGCTACTATTAGTGCTGGTCTCACCAAAGTTTCATGTTGCTGGGATACAATGCTTCTTTGCTTCCTCTCTCACCAGAAGCAAAATAGTAGCACCAATCCCAAGATGAGAAGAAGGTCACAGGCTCACTGGTGATCAACAGTCTTGTCCCAGATGATGCAAGGGTATGTAGGCATGTTGCAGCCTTTTCTTGCAGATGTCATGAATAACAACCAGAGCAGTCAGGAAAGTCACCACAGACACCCCCCCCCGCCCAATGATAAACAGTTGGAAATCAATGCTTTCTGTTCCTTCTCTCCCAGAAGCAAAATATAAGCACAAATTTCAAGCTGGTATCTATGAAGCAGTTATTAGGCTTGCCAATTATCAGCAGTCTCCAGGAAATAATGTCCCCATGATTCTTCTCTCACCAGGAGCAAAGCAGAAGCTCTAATCCCAATATATCTACTCAGAGGCAGAATGCGGGCTCCCCAGTAATTAGTGTTCTTGGAGTAGATGTTGGAGATTTTAAAGGTAAGATGGAAAAATGGGTTAATATCCTAAGAGTTGCAGTGTACACTAAGCAGTTAGATATGAAAGAGGGGAACTTAAACTTTAGCTATGTAAGAGGAGAACCACTAATTTTAAAAGAGTAAGATATAATGGAAGGGCTTGGGCACTTTGTATTTTAGGTCTATGGAATACAGTGGGATGGTTAATGCATTTAAATAGCTGAAGAGGGGTCATTTCACAAAATGATAATTTTGTGCTTACAATAGCCAGTGAAAGAGGAGGAGGAAGGAAATATGTGGTCAAGTTAACATAAAGTGCAGGCAACGAGAAAGACAGTTGAGTTTAAAAACAGAACAGCATCAGGGTGGGAAAGTGTGTGTGGGGGGGCAATTTCTGTGTGACTCACTAGAGGCACAGCTGTGGTTTCTTACCTAGTTTAAATATGCAGGTAAAAGCAGAATACAAGTAAAACACTATGTCAGAAGTTTGACAGTCAGGTACAGGGAGTTTGTGTTTACAAAAATAATTCACAATATACACATTAGAAGAAAGCATTGAAGCAACACAAAATACAAGAAAGCAAAAACAAACTAACCTTTCCCTCACAGCAAACTGTGGCAGAGTCTGAGTGAGCTTTTCCAGTAAAACCTTGACATTTTATTTTACCCCTGAAATAGAATGTTTCTATTTAGCTCTACCCTTAGATCACAGGTAATTAACCTCAACTGATCTGTTTTCATTTCTGTGTGACACACAAGAGACACAGCTGTAGTCTCTTTCCTAGTTTAAACATGCAACAAGCAGAATACAAGAAAACAAAGTGTAAAGAAAATAAATCACAATATACAAAATAAAAGCAGGCAGTGAAGCAATACAAAATAGAAGAAAGCAAAAACAAATCAACTTTCTCTCAGAGTATTAGTGAGCTTTTCCAGTTAAATATGTTTTTTTGCTCTTCAATGGAGCTGGGAGGCTGGTTGTATATCTAATTGTAATAAGCCATTCACTTACATGTTATCTTATCGCAGTTTTTTTTTTTTTTTTTTGCTCTTCTCTTGAAGAGCTGAGGATTGGTGCTCTGGTTCATAGTACCGGCCCGGGGTATTGGTTGAATCAGCTACTGCTGGAGCACCTGGGGAAACAACTTTATCTGAGTGGGAAGGTGGGTGGGAGAATACCCCTGATAAAGTGGGGGAGGGGAGATTCTGTCAACTGGTGGCAGTAACGATCCTGGACCACCTTTAAAATCCATTTGCTGAAAATATCTGATGCCAAACAGGGGCATTTAGAGCCAGATTTTGTAAAAGGGGAGTGATGCTGGGGCAGGAGAGGGAGGGATGATGACTAGGTTCCAGGCACATTCATTTAATTGCTGATGTTTGAGTCTTTTTGGAAAATTCCTTGTTTTTTTGGGTTGTTATTAGTCTCCTCCTGCCATTTCTTCTTGTATGCTTGCCTGTTATTAGGTGTCCTGCCTTCCTTGTTTTGACTTTTAAAGGGAGTACAGGGTCTGGGGGGAGAACCTGGGGACCTGAAAAATCCTAGGTACTCCCTGCATTCATTTAGTCATTTCTGATTTTAACTCATCTAAACATTTTGATTACTTAGTCAGACAAGCTTTTTCAAGACTGTAGCTGCAGAACAGGCCATAGAAACAGTATCAGTACAAGCATACACACTTTCTATGGCATGTTTCTACACTTGAGACAGGTTAGGAACAATCTGATTCACATATATCCTAATAATAAAAATTTGAAGGTGGCATAATAATTTGAAGGAAGAATTTGATAGCCATAATTGACTGACTGCAATAAACACCTGGCTAGGTTAAGAATATCATTCTTACAAACAGAAAACATCTTCTTATTTTTAATATGATTAACTTTCTGTTTCTTTTTCATAGGGAGCTCTCTAAAGGAAGATCGGGTAGGGGGCAACACATCATCCTAAGCCAGAGGTCTCTTTCCCCAACTACCTTGCGAAGTCCCTCCTGAGGTGTCTCCCATACCTAAATGGATCGATTTCCTATGCCTATATCAGACACTTGAGCAGCAGAGAAGGACGTGTCTGATCCCTGGTCCATTCTGGCTTGCAAGGGTATACCAGAGGAATTCGAGAAATATGTAAGTGGTCTGAGCAACCAGTAGTGCCAACTACAGAGTCAACACCTATTGGTTGAAGCATTAAAGGAGCCCAGACTAAAGGCACAAACACCTGTTTTAACATGTTTTTCTGTTGTTGGGAGAAGGAGCAGCAGGACCAGGGTAAGTATCTCTGCTACAGCCAAAGAAGAGGCCTAATAGCCATTACGTTATGCTGGTAGGAGTTGGTTGGAAGGTAAGTTGTTACCCAGTTTACATAAACAGAATACAACCCCTCTAGCAGTTTTAAAATCTTCCACAAAAATGTTACAGAAATAGCAAACAAAAAATTAACTTTCCAAACAAATATACTTTCCTCAGTGTTAACTGCCCAATAAAAATGCAATGGACAATACATAAGCACTCACACAGTAGTCCATTTTTACTTTTAAAACAGATTTTCTGATTGTCAAAAAACACCAAAACTCCTAAATTAAGTGTAGAGTAAGCGCAAAGTCACAAAATGACACTATTAGCTTAGAAAACAAATTGTAGATTGATGACAATGGTACATGAGGAATGTCTGCTGATTGCCTAAAATTCCAGTATTATTCAGGGGCGGCTCGTGGCATCGGGCTGCCGGACTGCAGCCCCCTCAGCTAGACAGCTGAGTAGTTTATTTTGTTTTTTTCTATGTAAAAAAAAAAAAATCTGTTTTTGTACTTTAAATTTCGAGTCCGCGACTCGAAATTACGTGCATGCGCATTGCGCACTTCAATCGCAACAGCGTTTTTTTTTTTCTAAATTCTTGCTGCAATGTTTTCATTGCAGCCCGGAGGAGCAAAGAAGGCATCATTGTGATGCCCAGAACTTCCCAGAAGTCTATGCGGTTGAGACACAAACCGCATAGATATGGAAGGGGCTCGGACTGCGACGTCCGCAGGCACGTCATGACGTGCTTGCTGGGCAAATGCTGCTGATTGGTTGTCGCTCTCTTCCCGGGCTTTATGTGCTGGGAAAAGAGCGAGAATCAGTCAGCCGGTTTTTGGCGTTGGACCATTGTGATCTTGTTTTCCTGGAGTGTTGTGTTTAGTTTTGTTTAGAATAAAACATTTTTTTTTTGATTTTTTGGCTCAAGTTACAAGACAAATTATTTTTAAAGTAGCGAGGCAATCAGGACAGGAGGACTGTGGTCGATTTATTGCTGCTTCTTTCATCAGGCTGTCAGTGGAATCAACGACAACAGGTGAGTTACTATTTATTTCATTACTGTCTTGCTTTTTTTAAAATGTTTTATGAAACCAGAGGGATAATTTTGAAAATAATATTGTGGTAGTAGCATAATCTTCCAAACGAGTTTGTACAAAAGGACTGGAGGATTCATATCAAGCAGTCATGATACCATCTAGAATATCGAAGCATGGAAATAATAACACAGAACACTTTAAACTGAAAAACTGTCTTTGCAGGTTTCCCTTTATGCTTGTATACACATGGACAGTGCTACCGATTCCTTCCGTTTTTTTTCCTCAGGATGTTATCTAACATTAATATCAAGGCTAGATGAGCTGTTAGATGGACACTCAGTCTCAAGGTTGTAGGTTTGAATCTCATGTTGAGCAATCCCCATTTGACAGTAAGGTGGATCAGTGGTGCAATCTTTGTTTTGTAGAAGCAGGCTTCAGGTCTGACCTTTGTTTACTGTCTCTGTAGAATTTTGTGTTGTAGTTAGTTGAGTAAGACTATGGGATATTAATGAGCAGTGTAGTCCAGGGTTTGATTCCTGCACTCTCCCTTTGCCAACACGTGACTGTGCAAGTGATTTAAGCAGAGGATGCTCTGGAGCAATTGTGAAAGTGGACTATGCTCCTCAGTGGTCTCCTGGAATGCATGATTACCTATTATATAAATCAGGATTTTTTTCCATCTTTCTGCCTTTATATGTGGCTTCGGTCAAAATTTATGACTGAAGAATAGTAAAAGTTTAATGGTCACTGCTGGTGGAAAAGAAAAAAAAATGTTTTGCTCATGTAATGAAAGTTCTCTGTCATCACATGCTCTTTGACAGCTTTGGGCTTCATTTCAAGCGTTATGCTCTGTGTGACATGTCTAATTACAGTATACATTTCAGTTATACAAAATGAATAGAAATACTACTCCCTGCTGCATGCTGTTATATTCTTTGCTTTGGCTAACTAATTCATGTGTTTCATAAGTAGGATAAGCATATGTTATGCTTGATTACTTGACATCCCTCCGATCTCAGAATGTTGGTGCAGTCAGAAAGTACTTATCAGTCATGAGAATGTCTGTCATTTACTGATAAGCAAATTAAAGCAATAGTTAAGCTTACTTGCACTGTGAATATGTTTACTACTGCAAGATACAGCCATCTTAGTGAGGCTTTCCACAGTTTCTTGGGGCTATAAGAAGCACAGCATTCATCTTTATGGGCTATGGACATTTTACTGAAGGGGTCTTTTTTCTTTTAGGGAAATGTTTCATTTCAGTGCTTGTGTATACGTGGACATAGTAATGAAGATTTTACTGAAGGGGTCTTTTTTTCTTTTAGGGAAATGTTTCATTTCAGTGCTTGTGTATACCTGGACATAGTAATGAAGATTTTGTGTAGGGAATTTGTGTATCAGGGAAGTGCTTCTGCTTACATGGTCAGACTGCTGAAGTGAAAACTGTGCAAAATAATTTATTGTGTCATTTTAGTGCTTGTGCATACAGAGTACAAACTAATGAAGGGTTACTTGGGAAAATTATTCATTACTTCTGTGTTAGTATTTGTGAAGTGTTTAATTTTGGTGCTTGTGTATACCTGGACATAGTAATGAAGATTTTGCTTGGGGAAATTCATTCGTGTATCAGGGAAGTGCTTGTGCATACATGGTCAGACAGCTGAAGCGACCACTGGGCAAAATAATTTGTGTCATTTCAGTGCTTGTGCATACACAATACAAACTAATGAACGGGTTACTGGGGAAAATTATTCATTACTGTGTCAGTGTTTGGGAAATGTTTCATTTTGGTGCTTGTGTATACCTGGATATGTGATGTCATGTGGTTTATGGAAGAGGCTTGTTGGCCACCGAGTTATATGCTTTATTCAAGTGGGCCACGATCAGAAAAGTTTGAGAAACACCGGTATGGACTGCTACTGCCCAACTCTCTGATATATTAGTATATGTAGAAAATGCAGTTAACTGTTATATATTCCTAGCGGAGATCCCTGAAGAACAGCCTCAAACAAAGGGGTACTGATTGCATTAATAGGTGGTAGGATAGTTTGCATTTTTTTCATTCACTGATGTGTCTTGTAGGTGTCACGGTGGCACCTGTTATGAATGATCTTTTTACAGGTCAGTGAATAGAGTTTTTTTTTAATGCTACTTTTAAAGTTTGAGTGATTATTACTAGAGCTGGATTGTAAGGGGGTAGTTTTAGTTTTCTACTTACATTTATAAGTATTGCTTTGCTTGTTAGATAGTAGTTAGACTGGCTTAATGTAAAGTTACAGTCAGACTAAGTGTATTTACCCACAGGACCCATCACAACGTATGGTCCTTATTGCCCTTACAGTCATCATTTCTATTAATAATGCATCAGTCTTACGTTGTGCTAATATCACAGTTCAAGTCCTATAATTTATACTTTTTATTGCATCATAAGTAATGAAAATGTACTGATATCATTATCAACATTTATATAAAGCCAGCCTATCTGTGCAGTGCTATGTATTCTCTGAAAGGAGAGAAGAACAAATAGGAAGGATATAACTAATCTTATAATTTTCTACAAGTACATTTACATAATTAGCTCTAGATTGAGGTCAGTGCTCTGACCCTCTCTGGGGAGAATGAAACCAAAGTTATAGCAATATAACAAAAAAATGATTTTCATAATTGGCATTTCATAGAGCATTAAAATGTCTGATATGCAGCCTCTAAGTACTCAATTTGGCATTACAAATATACAGCATATATGCCAAGTGCCTCACTGCACAGAAGGCAGTAGTAAAATTAGCCATTAAGGGGCCATCATTATTTTATTATTGTTAATAAGAATAGGAACCCTGGGAAGTATATTTCATAGCACTATCAGTCAAGAAATGCAACACAAAAATATATCTATTTTAGATAAATGAGGCTCTGGGTGGAGAAGAAAAAAAAGCATTTTTGCTGAGGTAAATTGGACTGATGTTGATGACATCAAGTGTTTTAGCATGTTTACAGAGTGACATTCAGTATTTTGTGCTACAGCCAGGTTACAACTTAGATTTTTAATGATGGTCTTTCTGCATTTGGTCTTTGGCATTGAGAAGTTAGTAGTGTTGTCTCTGGACTACTGTGCATTAAATGAAAAGCCCATTAGCTACTCTTTCTCCTGTCATGTTCATTTTGTGCTCCATATATTTGCTGCATTTTGTTTTATGCTTATTATATCATAGGAGGTTAGTATGCTAAGTTAAGTTCACTGACAGGTGTTTTTGAGTTTCAGATTTCATACCCTACAGAAAAGTCATACTGATGCAAGACCTACTGAACTTTCTAAGTTTGTAAGAGCAGCATTTAAAAATTGTCTGTATTTTGACCTTTGTCCTATTTTTATTTATGGCCTTATCCAGATTTCTTGCTCTGAGGTTGAGTATATGAAATGTGTCATGGGCTCGGGGCCATCAGCCAGAGACGTTTCAAATTGTGACATACTTGTACCCCCACTCCCCCATGTAGTGACTTTAGATGTGTCCAGGTTTAGAGTATCCCTCCAAGGTAGATGTGTCCAGGCAAGGAGCACTTAGAGTATCCAAGGTAGACACAAGTACAGTCATGGCTTTTAATCTGTCCTTTTGCAGAATGTTCTGGTTTTCTGTCATTTTTATACTGTTGATTTTGTGTATTCAGAAAATGCATTTTGTTGGCTGCTTGTCTTTTTATACTTTATTTTGACTGGCATTCCACTCCAGTAATGTATTTAAAAGTATTTTTTTTTGATTCATCACAGCCTTTGCTTCCCATCTAGATATTAAGCAAGCTGTCATGTAGCCAAGGCATTGAAATATTGTTTTCTTTACCACTTCATTTTTGTTTTGATTGGACTCTCATAGTGATAGCTTGTTGGCAAACAGGGAAGCAGTGTATTTAAAATACCAACTTTTGTGGTTTTGAGCATAGTGAAAGAATGCTAGCAAATGTACTTTTTCCTGTAAGAATAAATGTTTACACACTTCACAGTCTTGGTTTCTGCACCTAAAGTAGCTTAATGCCAGGTAACTTGTGTGTGTACATATATATATATATATATATATATATATATATATATATATATATATATATATATATATATATATATATTTTATTTTGAAAGTATTTTAAGCTAATGTCTTGGAAATGAACAAATTTTAATGATTGACTAATGCAATGGATTAATACACTCCAGTGAATCATACTGGCTTCAGGCTACACCTGGCAAAACAATACTGTCCGAGGTAGTTAAACATTCATTTGGCCCTCCCCCAAGACCCACTTCGGATTGCACCAACTTTACAGAAAGGATGCAGATTAATTATACACAAGAGAAGTAATTATACAGTGTGGAGAGACTCTTAACTTAAGAGCAGAATAACCCTTATTAGATTCTGGAAGATCAGAAGGCTACGAATTCTATTCCCTCCCCAAAAATAGCAGCACAAAGTAAATGGCTTTAAGTTATAAAAATTTCACACTCTTAAATGAAGTTGGAGACCGAGTGTCTACAGGCTGAATAGATTGGTAGTTACAACATGCAGAAAATGCTGACTTTTATGGGTTTATCATGGCAGTCCAGGTGTTTACCCTGCCCTGAGGCCCTGAGGATTAATGTTTCATGTGTTTGTTTTAGTGTACTTGTGATCATATTCAGTGGTTAACTTGGCAACAGCAAGCAGTCCAGTGACACATTTATCTAAGTTAGCTGATGTGCTTCCCTCTTAACAAACTTGCACTGCAGTGTTATATTTTTCTTTGTTGTACTCTTAACATTTTCCCAGAACAAGACGTCTGAGTGTAAATAATTATTTTTTAGGGGGTGGGTCATTAGCACTACTACTACTGCACTTCTATATTGTATTTATATATATATATATATATATATATATATATATATATATATATATATATATATATACATTTTTTTTGCCAGTATATTGTCTGAGAGTAGCTATAATTATAAGAAAATGAAAAACATAACATAAATGAAAAACATAACATAACATTTTCAATTAGGGTAGAATGCTTGCATTAGAATAATCTAAAATAAGCAGGCAGTGTACTACACATGCCTTGTGTTTTAAATCAGTATATGTGGTACTTGAATACTTCAGAATCAGTACATGTGAAATGGAAATGTGTATTGGTCTGGGACTGGTACTCTGTATGCATCCTCCTTTTCTGGAAAATAAAATTAAAAGATATTGTGCATACAAATAAGGAAACGACTGCATGTGAAGCTTGTACATGACTATGGTGGTTACATAACATAATACAGTATGATATTTTTGGCCATTTTTAGTAGTCTTTCTTTCAGGAGGTTGGGACATTTTAGATCATTTTTGTCAGAAATAGCCTGGGGGGGTCTCTGAAATGAAATGGCCTGTAGTTTACACACACACCAGCAAATAAAGTAAGATTATGTGCAAGTTCTTGGCTATTGTGATGTGAAAGAAATGCAACCATGGTGATTTATTTCGCTTAAACATTGTAGGCTGAAAGCAGTTTCTCTGGGTAGGGAGTTGGGCTGGGGGCAATGCTTGTGTGAATAGCTGCAGTTCTGTCTACATTTTCAACAGTAATGTCTATTTCACTCAAGTAAGATCGACCAGAAGCTGAAGCTCTGAAATCTGAGTGGTTTGTATGTGTGTGGTGGTGGGGGGGTCAAGGAATTTTTGTTAAACCATGTTTTATTGTAGAAAGTCTGGTAAGTAAAATTAATTTTAAAATTAAATGTGTACTTGGCTGATGCACGCAAGCTGTGATAGTGAGTCTGTCAGCAAAATGAAAGTATGCAATGCAGTTGTTAGTATTTGTACTTTAATCCTGACCAGTAAAAAGCAGCTACTTCATTAGGTAATGGGAGGGGGGGTGTTTGTGAATTCATTGAGGTGACTGCCCTTGTTTACTGTCAGTTATGGCTTTGCAAGATGACTGTTTGGGTAAAGTCTGCTGTTGGGCAAACCTGTAACTACCATTTCTGTGCAATGGACTAAATTAATGCAGCCATTTGCAGTTCATTACTGTTTTTTGCTTTCTGATTTCAGAGGTTTTTGAGCCAGGTACTTTTGGTAGGCTGTTGGGATGGGGGACTTTCATGTCGCCAGTGTTGGAATGAAATAACCATTTAGTGTTGTAATTCTGGCTTTGCAAAACTCTGAGGGAGTAAGCAATATGCATACAGGCTGTGGGACTACAGTCTCTGTGCAGCAGATATATTTTAATGCTGGAAGGATTAAAGCAGAAAGTATAGTGGAGGCAATGGAATGACTGCCCCTGTTAGTCCTGCAAAGACAATGTAAGCTGTGACAGTGTGTGCATCACAAATGCATTAATAGTCTTTAATCCTGGCAAGGCCAAGCCAGATAGTTGGTAGATCATGGCTGTGGCACTGTCAATGAAATGAGTGCTGTTTCTGAAGCTGTAAATCATTACATGTATACAACAGTGGCACTTAAATCATTTCTGCAATATCTTCATTTCAGAGTTGCAACAACTCAACTACAATAACCAGAATGACTGAACAGAGTGAGCAGAGTGTTACAGTGGCCTATCTGAAATTTATTAATTTTAAAGAGTTGACTCAATGAGAAGTTAAGAAGAGGACTGGAAGACCCACACCTGATCTGAAGATAGAGTCTGCAGGTACAAGTAGGTCAAGAACATACACACGCAGCTTCAACAGGTCAGTGTATGACAGACACATCTGGATCTGTGGTTGTGAGGAAACAAACAGCTTGTACTGCTTCCCATATTTGTTATTTGGTGGAGAGGAAGCCTGGACATCAAAGGGTATGGATGACCTGAAGAGACTGGAAGAAAAGTCCAGAAGGCATGAACAGTCTGCTAAACATCTAGACAACGAAATGAGTCTAGCAGTGTTGGGAACTGTGGATATCAGGTCTCAGTTAAGTAGTGGATACCAGTTATCAGTAGAAAGACACAACAAGAAAGTGGATGACAACCGTCATGTTCTGTCTATTTTAATAGAATGCATGAAGACGTGTGGTGCACAAGAACTAGCTTTCAGAGGTCATGATGAGTCTGAAGAGTCAAGGAATCCAGGAAACTTCCGGGCAATAGTAGAATTAGTCAGCCAGTTTGATAAGAAGTTGTTAGACCATGTGACAGCTTCAACTGTTTTCAAAGGAACATCAAAAACTATTCAAAATGAACTCCTGGACTGCATGCTAACAGTATGCAGAGAAGAAATAAAAAAAGAGATTCGTACTGCAAAATTTATAGCAGTAATTGCAGATGAAACCACTGATTTTGCTGCGACGTGGCAAATAGCTATTGTGTTCCATTACATTGTCAATGGACAGGTGGTGGAACGTTTTGGGGGATACTTTACACCACTTGGACAGACAGCACAACATATTGCTGTTGTGATAGAACAACAGTTGAAGGAAGTAGTGGGAGACCAGCATGAAAAAGTGATTGCTCAGAGTTATGATGGTGCATCGGTTATGAGTGGTATTCAGCATGGGGTCCAGGCCATCATAAGAGAAAAGTTTAAATATGCCTACTATGTACACTGCTATGCCCACCAACTTAATCTGGTAATGCAAAGAGCCGCACAACAGAATACTGAAGCAAGGATTTTTTTTTTAACACTTGGTGGAATTCCGGCCTTTTTCAGTCGTTCAGCTCAAAGACAAGCTGCTCTGGATAATATAGTATCACGACGCATGCCAAGAGTGTCAGGAACATGGTGGAATTTTAACATCCGTACTGTAAATGCAGTGTACGAGAACTTGGAGTCGCTGGAAGAGTGCTTTGATTATTTGTGCAGGAATCCTACATCTGGTGCAGCAACTGTACTGGAAGCAAATGGGCTACTGCAATCACTTGAAAATGACCAATTTAAATTTTGGCTTGCTGTCTTCCATTGTATAATGCCCTATGTTGATGTTCTGTACAGGCAACTTCAGTGTCGTACCACAGATGCAACTGCTGTTGAAAAGGATGTTCATACATTTTTGGATGCAATTGACAGTGTCAGATCGGGTATCGATGGTATTGCAGAACAGTACCTACATACAGAGAACATCCGGTCAAAACGTAGACGAGGGCCATCAGCTTCCCAACCACTGCATGAGACCTTGTCAATTGCTGCAAAGGAAGTGTGTGATGTCATAAGGTTCCAGGCAACATCACGATTTCAACAAACTGGCCATCTTCAAGCTTCTCAGTTACTTCTGCCTGGAAAGTTTTCAACATACATAAGAGAGTTTCCAGAAAATCTGTTCACAGGAACAATGGACAGCTATCCATTCCTGATGAGGGGACAACTTAGAACAGAACTTGGAGTGGTGTATCAACGTGAAGACTTTAAAGCAGCTGGCAGTGCAGTCAAGATGTTAAAATTCTTGTTGGACAACTCCTTAACCTGTGTGTTTTCACAGACTTACAAAGTGTTGTTAATTATAGCCACCACACCAATGTCAACTGCTGAGGCAGAAAGGTGTTTCTCAACACTGAAAAGGATTAAAACATTTCTTCGTTCTACAATGGGGCAAGACAGATTGAATGCTTTGGCTATGCTTTCCATAGGAAAGGAGTTAATGCAGAGTATACCCAACTTCAACCAGAGAGTTATTGATTATTTTGCACAAAATAAAGAGAGACAAATGGACTTTATCTATAAGTAACGGAACACCATACAGAAGAACACAAGAGGCACTTATTTGGTACTATACTAGTACTACAAGCACTTATGTAACCCAGCCACTGGGGATGCACAAGCCAGTGCATTTCTTCGTGCTGGTCCCAAGCCCGGATAAATGGGGAGGGTTATGTTAGGAAGCCTGGACATCACCACATATAACCTCCTGACAAAATTTTGTGGGACAATACAGATTTTGATACAGGATTGGTCGAGGCCCAAGTTAACAATCACCACCACCAGTACTACTCTTTACCAAAAGGGTGCTGGCAGAAATTGGGGGGAGGCTACTGTTGGCTCTAGAAGAGGGGGAAGGCATAAATTGGGGGGAGGCTACTGTTGGCTCTAGAAGAAGGGGAAGGCATGCCCAAAGGTAGTGTGATTTGGACATGTGCTGAGGAGGGATGCTAAAGAGGGATGCTACTAGTTATATTGGGAGAAGGATGCTAAGGATGGAGCTGCCAGGGAAGAAAAGAGGAAGGACTTGTAATTAGATTTATGGATGTGGTAGATTTATGGATGTGGTAGAGGAAGTAATGTGGTGACAGAGCAAGATGCAGAGGACAGGAACCAATGGAAACAGATCTGATGTGGCAAACCCCTACCTGGAACAACTGAAAGACTGCAAGCACCTATTTGGAACCAGCTGGGGGTCATGTGAATATTATTTGCTTTGGGAAACTTAAAACTGTCCCTTTTGAGCCTCCATGAAAAAGGGGGTGGGAGAAATCCAGTATGACCTGATGTGTTCCAGACCACAGCTTCTAAGGTGCACGACAGCTTCTCCTCAGGTGCAGAAACTGAGTATGAACTACTGTTTGCAGTATACCGCAGAGGTAAGTGTTCAAACCAATGTGTGTATGTAACAATGTGTGCTGTGTAGACTATTCAGCATGTGCCATACTGACTGAGCATTTATTTCATGTAAATAAGTATGTGAAGCATTGCTCCCATTGCACCATAGCCACCCCGTCTTGTTGGCCACACCCCGTCTTGTTGGCCACACCCATCCAGCTGTCTCCTGCAGCCCCCCTATGATTTGAAGTCACCAGCCGCCACTGGTATTATTAAAGAGACATATACCACAATTGTGACAGAAAATAAGTAAAATCACTCTAATTATTATTATTATTATTATTTTTTATTATATAAAAATAAGTGTGGAAGGGTTTCTCAAAGTGGTCTTATCTGTCTGACAATAAGACTTGGCCAATGTTGTTCCGACAGGCCTCAAAGCTACATCAGCATGATGCAGCAAGAAAGCACTGAAGATTTTATTCACTCTGATCGCTTTTAAACTTCCCTCCAAAATGCCTTAGCCTATAGGCAACCAGAGTTAATTTGTGGGAGAGGGTTAGAGCTTTGGGAGGTTTGCCAGTTGCTGTATCTTTGGGAGGATACATCCCATAGACTACTGCAGCAGTGTGAGTGATGAACAGTTTTTTTCCCCAGTCTGATTTTCCCAGTAAACAAACAAACAGTTAAGAAGTAATGCCTAGTAACTCATTCTCAGTGTCCATAGGAAATTAGCAAGTGATCTGTCATCCATGTCAGCTTCAGCAAGATATATTAGAGACCCCATTCACTTTACTGGACTTGCAAAATATAATATGAAAGAATATAAAAGAATGCATAATTTTAATTTGGTCATATGTATCACTGTAATATTTAATTGTTTTATTTATTGGTATTTGTTTACCAGGAAAGACTGATTGAGCAGTGCTCTTTTCAGTGGAGGCCCAGGGATGAAAGCTCCATTATACAGACATCAAAGATAACATTTGCATTGTTTCACTGTTTGCAGTCAGTTTCATTCATAAGTAATAGTTCCATTACTCAGACATTCTTGACATTAGTTACATCATTTACAAGCAGTTTCAATTAAGAGTAACAGTCACATGAGTTTTAGATAAGTACATTTTTTAAGATAAAGAGTTAGAACAGCCCAAAGAAGGGAAGGAGTCATAAGAAAGATAAAGGAGATGAGGTGATAGAAGAGGGTATATTTGTGATAATAGGACATTAAGTTTTTTGCATCAGATAGTTATGGCACAACTTCATATAGCAATATTAGTATCAGTTTAACCAGGGGTGGTGCAGGTGCAGAGCCATTTATCTATTAGGTGTCGCTTCAGTTTCCATCTAAAATCTTTCAAGTTGCAGACTGTTCTTGAGTGGAGTGGGATGGTATTCCAGCCATTAGCAATGCAGCGTGAATATAGGATGTACCCTGCATGTTTAGTTATGGAAGAGTAATGATTTGTCAGTGGAGCGTAGAAGTCTCTTACTAGTGTAAGGTTGAATGATGGAGTGAAGAGATGAGAATTTTTCAGGGTTGCACAGTAGTTTGAAGGTTGTAATTGACTGTGAGTGCAGTGAAGACTGATTTAGTTTGGGCCAATTTAATTGTTTTAAAGAGCAGTAGTGATGTGATCTATATTGTTGGCAGGTTGCAAATTTGGCTGCTTTATTGTAGAATTGTTCTATTTGGTTGATAGAGAGGAAATGAGATTAGTTATGATAGGAAAGGCATAAAATAGGGCAGGGAGTAGAAAATAAGTGTCTGTGGTTTATCTGAGTCAGTAAAGTTGTGTTTTACTCTATAGAGATAGCCTAGCTTTTGGTGTGACCTCTTTATGGCTTGCTATAGGCGGAGACCAAATTTCAGGTTGTCATCTATAATCACACTTAGTAGTTTTGTGTGGGATAGCAGTTCTATATTGGTCTTGTTGGATGACAGTATATTAAAAGTTGTTTTTGGTGGGAGAGAGAGAGGTGGGGTAAATAGTAGTATAGTTTTTTTTTTTATTCAGGAGAAATTGTGAGTTGTGGGGACAAGTTTCCATGACGGGGTATCCTAGCAGCACATATTAAAGTGGAGATTGCCTGTTGGAACTATTATTGTTGTTCTTTAAATTATTATTATTTTTGTCTCTTTAAATGTTTGTGTAACTGCTCCGAGTACTCAAGCAGCATCAAGCCATGAAAGAAAGGGACAAAGGCAGCAAGTCAGCAACAATCACATGACCCAGAAAATACTCATTAATGCCATACCTGCATGAGATCTGTGGTGCCTGCGGAGTGCTGTGTGATTAGGAAAGACTCTCTCACATTCGACACATTTGACATTCCACCTTCCAGCATGGAGTTCAATGTGCTCCTTTAGTGCTCCCTGATTTTCAAAATGCTTCCCACACAGCAGACAGATTACTTCATCATTGCCTGAAAGAGTGGAAAGAAAGGGTTTATCATTACTTTACTTCTCACGTATGATCCGTTTCTCCAGTTCAGCTTTTATGTTTTCAGGTTATTAGATTAGTTTTTGTAGTGCAACATTATACTGTAGACTTGACAATATGGTATTTAAATTCAGTGTACTACTCAGCCTTTAAAATCTCTTATGGAACTTATCCCTTTGGGTGACTTTGACAGCAATGTGGGCAGCCTCCTGCAGGTGTATTGCAATTATAAGATAATAGCCAGATACTGGCACTGGTTTAGCAAGTCTGGGTGTGTTAAGGAAATATGAACGGACGGGTTCCATTGTGCAACAGCTTCTCAGCAGTATTACTAGTTTGTCTTCTTGTAGGTTACCAGATATTGCCAACTATGCTAGGAAGTATCAGTTATCAAAGGTTGAAGGAATTTGGGAAGAATATGGTGGTGGATGTAGTAAGCTGTGGTGGTCATGGCAGTTGAGGCTTTGTAGCTATATGAATTATGGCAAAAAAGCTTGGTCCAGTTTTAAACTTTAATAACTGAAGGGGAGGCAGAATAATCACTAATTTGAATACAAAACGACAGTGTTAATTGTTGATTCTTTTCCATAGAAAGTGCAATATATTTCCCACTATATACATCAATGCTGCAAAAAGGAGTCATAATCTTGCTAACTGCAAGTACCACATTTCTTGCAATATTAAAGTCCACCCCCTATTTCTGTGCCTTCCTTGAATACTGCACAATTCCTACAACTCATGTGCAACACGTTTTTTTTTTGTATGACAGCACAGTTCCTTTGCAAGGATGTTACTGTCACCTTTTTTCTTTTTCTTTTTTTAATACCTTTATTGATTGTCACTTGTGACAAAGGCAAACTTGCATTTATACTCTTCTGTGCAATATAATCAATCTAACATTACATAACATGTCAAATTCCTGCCTTTTCTTAAACATTTTTCCTCCTCCAAAAAAATTTTTGTTATGTATTGTTCCCACAATTTCCATTTTCCCATGTAACTTCTCCTGTCCTTATATAAAGATCCCACTTCCTGTTCTTTTATCTCTGTTATAATATTCACTACTTTAAATATGTTTGGTTTAGACTTTAATTTCCATTTTCTAGTAATTGCTTTTTTTTGGTCAGCCAGCAGAATTAAACTTAAGGCCTTACTATGTCTGGGCAATTCAGATCCTGTATCCCAGTTTAAAAATTATTTCCTTAGTTACACTCATTTGCTCATCAAGTATTCCTGACAGAGTACTCTGTAGGGAATTTTTAAAGTCTGCCAACTCATTACACTCTGAAAACATATGCTCCCAGGTACCTCCTTCTTCCCCATCATACCTCCAATATTTGCCATGTACCTGAGAAAAATTCTTTGGAGTCTGCTTGTGGTATCTGCTTGTGGTATAAAAGTAATTATACAAACACTTCCAGGCAAACATTCTAAGTCTTCTAGCCTCTGTTACATATTTGGGAGCCATAAATATGTCCTCCCATTGTCTCTTTGTGAATTGCCTATCTAATATCTCTTCTTAATCTTTTCTGGCCTTTTCTGATTGATTCCTATATCATGCAATATTTTATATGCTGTACCAATGATCTATTTTTTAAAAGCAGCTTCTTCTGTTCTAGATTCAACTAAAAACTCAATCAGTGCAGGTCTTTTACTTAAGATTCCTCTATCCCTTTTTTGTGTGCACTCTGATATCAATCTCTGACAGGGAGGGTAATCTCTAGCCTTTATTCCAAATGCCTTCTTGGCCTCTTCCCAATCTATTACCTTTCCCTATCTAATTATTTACTACCAATACGTTTATTACTTTGCCAGCTTCCTCCAATAAATTCCAACCCCTTCTTGCTTATTCTCTGTACCCTTATTGTAGTCATCCCTATCAGTGAAATCTCTTTTCTCCATTGCCACGTTGGCTTAATTCTTAGTATACTTTCTGCTACTTTATTAATATAATATTCTGTACAACTGCTCTTATTGTCTTTAAGGATCTGAATACAAAATCCCATTTTGTCCTTATTTCTTGAATTTTGCCCGCTTCATCATCATCACTTTCCACTTTGAATTGCAGCTTTCTGCTTGTGCTATGTATAATATATTTAACTGTGTAGCTATAAAATATTCCTTAAATCAGGTAATCCTAAACCACCAGGATCAAGTTATATCACTTCACTCTTGCCCTCTTCCCACCCAGATAAAATCCTTCAACTTTGTATTAAATACTATCCACAGTTTCTCCTCTGGTTGATAAACATATGCCTGACCTGTTGATAAAACTAAAGGGACTAAAAACATTTTTACTACCATTATCTTGCTATCCTTATTCATTGGTAAGAGCTTCCAATTTCTCAGTTTTTGTATTATCTTTTGTTTAGTCTCTTTCCACATATCCTTAGCTGCTGTAACAGAATACTTCCATTCTAAATACTTCATTTTATCATATCCCCATACATATGTGTATTGCTGAATCATTTCATATGTGGGTAAACAGTTTACAGCAATATTTTTTGTTTTATCTTCATTTTATTGCCTGAAAAAAACTTGGAACTGTGTGAGAATGCTCCACAACCCTGAGATGTCCTTTTCTTGTTTTATCAGGTACAAAATAATATTTACTCTAAATAAAGACAACTTTTTAAATTACCATATCAATTATATCCTTGAATTTCTGAGTCTTTTATTTTCTTTGTCAATGGTTCTAAATATAACACAAACAGCAAAGGGGAAAGGGGCACCCCTGGCGGTTCCTCTTTTCAGACACAACTTATCAGAGAGGGACCCTCCCACTTTGCCTCTGATCTCTCATATATCCTCTTAATTAACCTTATGGCATCAGGGAATGCAAATGCTTCCATTCTGAACTCATAATTCCAGCTTACTCTGACAAATGCTTTCTCTGCATCAAAACCCACCAATAACCGTGGCATTTTCTTACATTCTGCTTCCCTCTGGATTATCATTGTTCTATTAATGTTGTCAAATGTTTGCCTTCCCTTCACAAAACCACACTGATCCATAGCTATAGATTTTGGCAACACCTTTGCCATTCTTTTAACTGTTATACTCATAAACACATTATAGTCATGGTTTAAAATTGAAATGGGCCTATATGAAGCTGTATCTGATGGCCTTTTACAATCTTTAAGTATTACAGCGACCACAGCTTTTTTATCAGGATGTTGGCACTTCCCCTCTTTTTAAAATACTGTTAAATAAAACCTTCCGGATCATTATCACTTTCATTTCCTCCTAGCTTTCAAACTTCCACTGGAATGCCATCTATTCCTGGAGCTTTTGTCTCATCTCTTCCTATCGTAACTGTTAATTGTTGTGCTTCATCTACCTCTAACATTGGCATATTTAAGTCCTCCATAAATATTTCCATTTGTGCTTTTTCTCGATTTCTCCATTTCTCTGCTTTATACCACTTTTCGTAAAAATTCAGAAATATCACCAATACCTCTACAGGATCTCTAGTTATTTTTCTTGTTATAGTCTCTCTACATTTCTGTTGCCTAAGTCATCATGTTAAAAACATTTGTGCTCTGGAGTTATTATCAGAAAACAGTTGCTTAGCAGCAGTCTTTTTAAACTAATGCATATTATAGAGGGAGTCCCTTTTTTCTCTTTAGCTCTCTGCAGTTCCATCTCTTCTTATTCTGCAATACTTTATCCTTCATAAGTACCTCTAAATAATTCTTGTAACTTCATAACCATGTCGCTTTTTTCATTTATTTCTATCCTGTTTTTAAACATCACTTTCATTTTATCCCACTCACTAGCTCTAACTTCTGGAGTACTTTCTAACTTACAAATAATTTCGACTACCCATTCCTTAGATTCCTCTCTTTTTAACAGGTAGGTGGGGAAGTACCAGTGTTTCATTTTTACTTCATTACCCTGCATTTTTGTCTAAGTCATTATTGGTGCATGATCTGGAATAGTTATTGGATGTATTTCAAAGCTCTCAATTAAATTCAAATGTTCCTGTGAAATATAATTTTGATCTAGTCTTGTCCAGTTATTGCACCTTGGGGAATATTTTACAAATACTCTCTAAGTTCCTAATAGTGAATTTATGTCTTCCATACCAAATATATTTTCATAACTTTCTTCAGAAATCTATCCTCTTTTGTTATATTTTCTCTTCTAGGCCCTCTAGATACATCCCCATTGTTGAAAATCAAATTCTTGTCCTCACCTATAAATAATATTCCCTGCTAAAAGCTGATTATTTCTCCCAAAGTTTTCTTAAGCTCCATGATAGTAGTTTTAGGTAGACTATAAATACATGCCAGCATAAACCTCATCCCTTGCCAGTAGCCCCATACTACCAAAAGTCTACTATTATTGTCTTTTTTACTCTTCTATCAGTATTGGAGCTGCTTAGCAAAGAATATAAGTACTCCTGTTTTCCTTTGACCCAGATATTCTGCTGAATATCCATCCTGAAATCCTTCCTTTATCAAATTAACACGCTCAGTTCCTTCCAAGTTTGTCTCCTGAAGCATTGCTATTTGCACTCTCCATTTCTTAATAGAATTAAATATTATTTTCTTTTTTCTCTATACCTATGAGGTCATTCACATTTCAAGATAATATGGAAAGTGTTACAATTATGATAAGAAGTCATTATTCCCACCTATTATATATGATAGCTTTTTTAAATGTCTGTTTCCAGCTTTTGCGATACATGTACCCAACAATATTTGACAGGTTGGTCCTTTACACATTTTTTTATCATCTCCATTTGAACCTATGTCACATTTTACAAGACTTTTTATTTTAATGAAAACTCTCAAACAAAAAAAAAAAACAAATACCATAACCTATTCATAGAAAACATAAAAAAATGAACATCTTTAAATAATGAAATTTAACCCTGCTAATTGCAACAATTGTCCAAAGAGATAGCTGTAAACATAGGCCTTATCTAAACTAAAGTTAAAGTTATCCATGCTAAGATGCATGTAATTGCCTGTGCTCCTCCTTACACTAATTGGTGTTTTTATCTTTATTACCCTCTTTTAGCCTTGAAGAAACCAGTGTTTTTTGCTTTTCTTATTGCCTTATAGTCAGATTGTCTCCATGGAAACATAAGACAAAATGTAGCCCTGAACTGCAAGCTTCTAAAGATAAGTTAAAATACTTATTGAAAAAGGAAAACTTCATTATATGCAGTGTTCTCTTAGTTACTTGTTTGCAATTAAAACTTAAAGCCAAGGGTCTTAATCCAAACATTCACCTATGCAAAAATAAGAGAAAACATATAATCTCTAGATATATTATGATCCGTGTAACTTTGCACCCTACCCTCCATCTCAACAACCCAAGATTACAGCCTTTTAACTTAAATTTGCTTTTGTCTAGTCTTTTTTCTCTTTTTGCATTGTAATGCCTACACTTCTTAATACTAAAAAAAGAAGAAAAAATGTGCTTACTTTAGTATCGTTATCTCATATAACATTTTAACTAAAATGCTTTAGTATAAAACATAGAATTTATATCGTGAAAGGCTGTATACAACTGATTTTAAGAACAGAAATTGATTTACTTACAGTTACCCTTTTCCTACCTCTTAATAATATTTTCCTTATTGAAGACCTCTTGTCCGTAAGGGAAATGGGGGCCAGACCGGGGATAAATTTACGATTTTCCCATCCAATTGTCAAAATTTAGTTTGAATAGGGATAGGGATGAACTCTGTTTTACATGGATGGGGAGCCTATTCCATAGTGTTGGTATCCTTTGGAACACATGTCTGTCTCTCCAGCATGTTCTGTTTAAGTCACAAGTGCAGCTCAGATCCCTGGATTGGGTGTTTCTGGTGCTGTTTGTTTTGCACATGTGCAATAGATCCATCAGAGTTGGATCTGAGGAAGCCCTGTAAGCTAGGCAAAGATCCCATTCTCAGCAGCCTGTAGGAGACTAAATGAGAGACACAGCCTTTAGGTGATCAGCGTTGGACACGATAATCATGCTCTGAATTCCTGTGGTGAGAAACCCTTGTGGGCATTCCAACTGTTGCAAGTGTCTGGTTAGATACATTTCAAAGGGGGCATTGCATTTAATGATAGGTATGATAAACTTTAAAGGAATTACTCTTCCTTATTTTGGCCATGAGTTTTCTTCTTTTATTATATACCCTGTTTAGGTGAGGATTTCATCAGTGGGGTTTGTTATTAGTGTTTGTTTTGGGTTTATTTCTAGTAGGCATGATAGCCTTTATGCAACCATTCCCATGTTTGTATAGGAATAATTCTGTATAGGTAGCTGTGGTCTCAAGGTTAGGAGAAGCCTTGAATTTTGATAAACTGTCACTTAAAAGGGTATAATTTACCTTTGGATAGTTTCTTTTACTGGTTTAGCTGAATTTTCTGGGTTGATGTTTACTTCAAATGAGACAGCTTTGTGATCTGACCTAATCTGTGAGGATGTGGCAATGGGGGTGCAATGCTCTCCCATGTTGGTGAGTACCAGATCCAGTATGTTTGATCCTGTGGTTGGACAGTGCACTATCTGTTCCAGGGTGTCTGTGTTAATAAAGTCCAGGAAAATGTGCCTGTAAGTTTAAGGCAGTGTGCATTTCCCAGTCTATAGACGGATAGTTAAAAACACCCATGAACAGGGTGTTTGGTTGGATTGTGTGTGCTACTAGTAGATTTAAGTAACAGTCATGAGACTCTAGGGGCACAGGAGGTGACCTGTGGCTAGTCATGATATGGTGAGGAACTTTATCTGTGGTGACTTGTACAGGGATGAACATCATGGTATCATCATGTTTAACCAAATTGGAGGTATGTTTGTTGCTAACGTAGATTGAAATGCCTGCAGCTTTGGCCCCAAACTGTGCTGCTGTTGGTCTAAAAGTGTGGAAGGCACTGTAGTCTTGCACTTCTAAAGTAGTTTTTACAGCCTTAAACCAAGTCATGGCATAGATGTCTATATTCTCCAGAGTGAGGAGGGCTTGAAGGTTGTGGAGTTTTTTTGCTTAGGCTCCGAGCATTGAGCAGTAACACATTAAGTTACTTGTAGACTTTTTCACTATATTGGTAGTATTACTTTTTGATATTGCCTAAAATGCTCTAATGTTGGTAGATACATTTTTAGCCAATATCCAAAAGCCTCAGAGGACATGTGTCTTTGGACCATGTCCTCCCATGCAGGCGGATACTGATTCCCTCTGGAGTGACACCAGAAACTAAGCCAATTATTACAAATCAATCATTTTATGTTCACACTGTGGCATCATCCTTAGTGAAGGAAGAATGCTGCTCACTGCAAGGGTCATACCTATCTGTGACACATATTCTGAGAGATCTATTATGCCTCTTTTCATATTGTGCAGTGAGGTATGTCTCTGGTCATTTACACTCACATGGACTATGACAGAATCATATTAGTACCTGGGGTGCAGTAACTTGAGTGATTGCATGATATTGTGGATCCTGGCTCCAGTTATCTTCTTCTTGTCTAACCTGGTGAGTAGGGCAACTGTGTGTCACACAGAGTAGTTGGATGCAGTGTGGGTATTCCTGACAACCTTGTTTGTATACAAGATGTTTGCCTCCAAGAGAATTGTGTATTTACATCTATCGTATACTGCATTATTTTCATTAATGATTAACTGGTTGTTAATTACTGGTAGATAAGATATTATTCTTATTGTTTCCTTAATTACTGTAGCTTTCACCTGTTTCTATACATATTCAGTAAATTCTGTAAACCTGTTGAAATAGCATCTGCCCTCTATCTCCTTTTAAAAATGACACAAATCTATTTTATTAAGTCTAGTACATTAGTCTGATTATCTGGTGTAATAAAGAGTAAGAATTTGGCAATTTAGATTACAGTCTCCTTACCAATAATAGCCAAGAGAGTGACACACCTATATCGTCAGTAATTAATTGCTGTACTCTAAAACCGACTGCAGTCTGCAGCTTTTGAGATTAGATGTTTCCTCATTATTTTTTTAATGGCCTGTATTGTTTTAATTATTGCCCGTACTCTGAGGATATCATTGATTTAAGGCAGTATGCTTAAATTCTCAGTTACTGAGAAAATCTGCAAAGTCTCAGCTTAAAAACTGAAGACCATTATCAAAAATAAGCTTCTGGAAGTCTGTGTCTTGCAAAAAAAAATACTTTTGAAGATGTTAATAAACATAAACCTAGGTGTGCCCTTCATCTATATGACTTTGGGAAGTTTGCAGTCATACTCTGCCCACAGAAAGTAATTATCTTTCTAACGGAACAAGTTGCTTCCTACTTTATGTCAAGAATGACTCGGACTACCATGTGAAATCGTCCCTTCTCTTGCATTATTTTATGAACAGCTGTACAGCTGAGAATAAATAAGAATAAAAAATATTTTAATGGACCCTTTTTATCTGTTACAATACAGACATATTCAGATAAATTCATGAACAGAAAGCATTACTTAAATAACATTAAAATAAATCAGATGACTGCTACCCACCAATAAAAATACTTAACAAGTTAATCACTTTAATGTTAATTAAACTTTACAGAAAGCAAAAATAAAAAAAAATGTAACTTTCATAGTTATCCTTTACTACCACCTAGTGGTTAAAACCAACATGTGCATGCATAGCTGCAGAATAAAAGGGATGATTATTTCATTATATATACATTAAAATAAAACCAAGAATGTTATGCTCTTTGTAAAAAAAAAAATCTAAGTCAATCTAAAGGTTCAGATATGAAAATACTTATTAAACTAATGTGTTAATCCAGTCAAGGAAATCTGTCAGCACACAGTCTTAGCTGCCATTGGAACTCACTTCTTCCTAACAGATTGTTCAGATCACCATGCCAGTTGTCCATTTGTACCTGATCAATAACATCAAGGGTAAATTTAAGTTCATGCAGGTGCAAGGTAGTATATTTGTGTAATGAATTATTTTTATTTTAATAGCATACGCATGTTCATATAATCTAGCTGTGAGTTTTCTGTTGAACTTACCAACATAGAAAGTGTAGCTGGAAAATGTTGCTAAGTAAACCACCCAAAATGATTTGCAAGTAAAATAGCCAAATGCCCCTAGTGATGAACCATCTGAGATAAATATATCTTAGGACTGTTAATCATATACCTACACAATGAAAAATCCTTACAGGTGTAAGTAAGTTCCTTTCAGCTTGTTAGTTATGGGATCTTTATATATCGTTTTTTTTGGACAGAAGAGGCTGTTTCAAGTTAATACCTTTCTTATTTATAAAAAAGTTAGTTGTGTAATACCAAATATTTTTAATAATCTGGATTTTCAATAATAATTTTTCAATTATTTCTTAAAATACTCAATTTTAGTACTGCCTACAGATGATATAACAGGAAATGCATATTTAAACTTGTCAGTCTTGTAAAACATTCTAGCTGCGGTGGTGGTGCTGCAGTAGCGTTGTCGCCTTACAGTTAGACGTTGCCCGTTCGATTCTCAGTTAGAACGTCTTCTGTGTGTCGACATGCGTGAATGGGCATTCCTTCGTTGAAGGTTGTGCGTTAGGCCCGGCAAGCCAGCACGTAAAAATCTACTGCCAATCATTAGCGGACCGGCGTTCCGCTGTGGCGACCCCTAACCGGGAAAAGCCGAAAGACACAACAACAAGTCTTGTAAAACGTTCTGCCTTTAAAATGGAATTTTAGCTGATTTTCCTTTCAGAAATCACTTCTGCTATTTCATTAATCAAGTTTCTAGTATAGCTCCTATCAACAAAAATTCAGTAATTATATTCACTTTAGGTAAAAAAAAGTTCTTAAATCAGATGTTAACCTGGGATCTGCAATACATTATTTTTAATAATGTGTGTATGTTTGGTGGTAACTCATAAATAGTCATTAACATATGTAGATTTTCTGAATGTTTTAGATATAAAACAGTTGTCAGCTACATTTACAGTTATTTCCACATCTAAGTACTGAACTGTATCAGATCACTGCCAACCCATACAACATTAAAAGTTTCCTTCTAATGCACTCTAAGGTAAACCATGTCTCCTATCAATGACAATTTGCATTTAGTCAGTTTCTTCTCCAAAGACTTAACACTGAGAGATTATCTTCCAAAGGGATTGATAATATCATATCATTATTTGTGTATCCTTGAATGAAAACACAACTTGGCATCTTTTGAACTTCTTTGAAATAATCTCTTTGGCTTATATGTCATTATTTGTTCATTACTTAATTCTGCTATAGTAATTAACATTTCTGACGAAAGCACTAAATAAACATTTGCTGTGGTTTATCTTCTGGTGGATCCTGCTTCTTACTTACTTTATTAGTTAACATTTAATTTTGAGTAATGTTATGACTGGATGGCCCCTGTATTATACTGTCTGTAAAAGTAACTGAGAAGTAGATAAGTAGGAAAGATGTCATTTTGCTGAACTAATGTAGACACTTGTCACAAAGTTGAAATTTGTGATTCATAGGTTCATAGGCAGGTACTAGGCTATCGGCCCAAGGGCCTATGTAACCCTAGCCAACAAGGTTCCCTGGCTTACGCCACCCAAGAAAGTTATTTTCCTGTGCCACTGTTGAGCAGAGACACAGAAGTGATCCCTAGGTTGTATTTCCTATTTCCCATCCACTCATCAAGATTTTTCTTTAAGAGTGCTAATGAAGAACTTTGCTTGACATAGTTGGGTAGCTCAGATTTGGAGTCTGCAACTTTTAGTGTGGGTTCTGTCAGTGAGCCAGTTGGCAACCCATCTTGTGACGTAGGGATTTATACCTAGTTTAGTGAGTTTAGCTATAATTCCAGAATGAGGGATGGTGTCGAAAGCCTTGGCGAGGTCACGATAGGCTATGTGAACCACCTTATCCTCATCTATGGCTTTAGTGACTGCCTCAAAGAAGTCGATCAGGTTCAGGAGGCATGATCTGCCTTTCACAAACCCGAACTGGGTGGGATCCAGAGTTTGGAGATTACCAATGTCTTTGTTTATGAGTTCCATGATGATACGGTTCCATGGCCTTGCAGACCAGGCTTGTCATGCTAATAGGTCGATAATTCCTGGGATCAGTGGTGGCTCCCCCTTTGTGGAGTGGGATAACTGTTGCTGTTCAGTGGGCACAAAGCCTGATGTGAGGCTATTATTGAACATGGTGCTTAAGTGGGGAGCCAGTTCGTTCTGAAGTTCATATAAAACGCAGCCTGGGATGTTGTCTGGTCCCATGGATGCTGTGTTTTTGGCTTTAGAGAGTGCAGCTTTTACCTGCTTAGTTGTGATTACAGGGACTCTGCATTCTTCCTGTATAGATATGGGCCCTTTAGGGGGTGAGAGGGGGGTAAAGTTAGCACTGAACCTATCTGCCAGGATGTTGGCAATATCAGTTGGTTCTGTAATTTTCATGCCTTTGTGCTGTAACTCAGAGCAGATCTGGGTGTTGCCATTGAGATTCTTGACATAGCTATAGAATGCTTTGTGGTTGTCCTTGGAATTAGTGACAATTTTGTTTTCATAGCTAGCTTTGGAGGATCTTATAACGGATCTCAGCTTCTTACTGAGGCTGACCAGGGAGCTCCTCCACTCATGGGATTTTACTCTCTTTGCAACAGTTTCTTCCTTCTGTTGTACAGTTTGTTTATGGCAGGGGACCACCAGATTGGCTTCCTTTTTTTGGAGGATAGCGTCTTGGTTCTTTTTGGGATAGCACGATCCATGCACTCGTGTAAGTGCTTATAGAGTGCATTTGTGTAGGATTCAGCAGTTGTAACTGTATTGTCCATCTGCATGGGTGTCATGAAGTTCACCACTTCTGTCTTAAGAAGCATGAAGTTGGCTTTGGATACATTTTTTACTGTGGTTTCCTTAATGGGGGGTGGGGTGGGATATGGATATCAAGGGTGATTAGCTTATGTTCGGATCGGACCAACGAGGAGTTGACTTCAGCTGTAGAACACCGGTCACTCATGTTGGTAATGACTAGGTCTAGGATATTGTTGCCCCTGGTGGGGGTGCGGATAAGTTGATCTAGGGCATTGGAGTTTATGAATTCCAGAAAGCGTTGAGCTAAGGAGTTGGTACACGAGTAGTTTTCCCAGTTAATGGGGTAGTTGAAGTCGCCCATTATTAGAGTGTTTGACTGAACCCTAATATTTTCCAGTACATCAAGAAAAGAGGAGTGGGAATCCTGGGGTATGGTGGGGGATCTGTAGCAAGCTACAATTTGGATTGCAGTTTTGTCCAGAGTTAGTTGCACTTGGATAACCTCGGATGCATTATGCTGAGCAACTAGCCTCGAGGTGTGGATATCCTTAATAAATATGGACACACCTCTGCCTTTGGTATTTCGGTCCAGGCTACATGGCCAAAAAGTGTGGCATGAGTTATAGCCTGGTAGTGTAGGGGGTGCTCTCTGGAGCCTTGAACCAGGTCTCAGTCACTGCACAGATATCGATGTTCTACTCTCCATTTTAAGGAGTGCCTCGAGTGAGTGCATTTTGAGATTTAGACTTCTAGCATTGAGTAGCATTACCCTCAGTTTTTGCTTGCCTGTTCCTGTTATGGTGGTGAATTTGTTATTTGAACCTTGCCTAAAAAAGGCACTATAGGGGCAGCAAGAGCCTTAGCCAGTATCCGGAATCCCAGGGGCGACAGGTACAGGCCATCTGTGGCAAAGCATCATGGTTTGTCAAACATGTCATCCCAAGCAGACAGACACTGAATCCCCTTAGAAAGACACCAGAAGCTTAGCCAATTGTTGAAGTCAATCATTTTGGCCTTGTACTGCGGTATCATTCTGGGCGATGGCAGAATGCTTACTCAGGGCTAGGGTCATACCTGCTTGGGCTATAAGATCGGAGAGCTCTTCCATGTCTCTTTTCATGTAGTCAAGGGAGGTACGTCTCAGGTCATTCACACCAACATGGACAATGACAGAGTCATATTTGTACTTGTTGTGGAGTGACCTGAGTGCGTGGGTTATGTGGCGGATCCTGGCACCTGACAGGCAGCTGACAGTAACCTTCTCCTTGTTTAGCCTGGTGAGTGGGATATCAGTGTGCCTGCAATTTTTATGGCATTCTGCATTTTAATACAATATAATTCATCTGGATAAGAGCCTGATAATATATTAATGCTTAAATGCTTAAATCAAGTGGATTCATTTTGCTCCATTCTCTACTTTACCTTTAAATAAAATATACAAATATGTATAAAACATTTTAAACTGAAGTAAAAATAATAATCGTTAATTAATGTTTGCCTATTATAATATACATTTCTTCAGTTAATAATTGAATTAAAATATTCTTTAATGTTTTTGTAAACATTGCCAGGATTTGCAAATTATGGCATTCAACTGTTTTTCATAGGGAAATTGTCTTTCATTTTTAAGAGTGGATTATGGGTGAGTTGTTACCTTGTGTCATGTACTCTATATTCACTAACTACCAGTAAAATACTTAGCATGTTAATTGCTTGAATGTTAATTAAATCTTACATAATTAAAAGTTTAAAGAATATTACTTTCATGCTAATCCTGTGGCACCAATTAGTGAGTATAAAACAGCACATGCATGCACAGCATGGGCATCAAAGGCAGGATTATTTCAATACACCCAGTTCTGGGTTCCTTTCCTTGTCAGAGCACAGTACCTAGCTGGTGGGGCATGTAGGATATGTGAAAAAACACAGTAACACAATGCCAATGAAGTACAGAATATATGACATAAGGAAATAGCTCACACATAATCCACTGTTAAAAATGAAAGACTATTTCCCTATGAAGAAAACAGCTGAATATTACAATCTGACAAATCCTGGCAATGTTCACAACAACAAATCCTACCAATGTTCACAACACCAGAAAACTACTCATTTGTCCTGTTCAAAGATTATAGTTTGTATGAAGTTTTGTTATACTACAATGTAACAAGTCAATAGTGTAGTTACCAATACAACAGAGGTGGGAAAATTTCATGCCCAAAGACATTTGTGCCTCACTAGAAAGAGAAAAAAAATCATTAATCCAAATTCAGTAATATAAAGTTGGCCTTATTCTGTTCTACGCTACATTTTAAGGAACATATTTTTAAGCAAATACAGCACATTTGCTAACATTCAAGATAAAACACCAAAGGGGCATGCATACAATTTTCTAAAAGATTATTTTATAGCATCAGAAGGTTTAGTTATAATAGAAGGGCAGGTAGTTGACACAGAATTTTCTGATCATCTTGCAATATGGCTAGAGATAATAGAAAATAATATATAAAAATAGGCAAAGGAATAAAAAGGATAAACGAGAAAGCATGGAGTGAAGAAGGAAAGAGATTAGTAATACAGTTATGGAAATATTGTATTACTATGAGAACATTTTATAAAAATTGGCCTGAATGGTGAATGGCATTTAAGGAAAAATATAAAATATGTTTTTTTTTTAAAGTGGCAATGATATGAGAAAAATAGAGAAAGAAAATATAAAAGAGAATATAATGATACACTAGAAGATTTAGAACATACTGATAGAAAGTACTTTGACAAAGAAAAATAATTATTTGAACAAAGTCAAGAAAATACAAGAATTGCTATGTAAGCAAAGATATTATTACAAGGAAAAGAGAAGTATCGAGTTACTTAAGCAGATTAGTAAAAGAAGATGGTAGTGTGATGAGAGTAGTAAAAATATAAAAGGAGAAATAGAAAGAATTCAGGAAAAGATTATGAATATTGTAGTGAAACGTTTCAAGAAAAAATAAGGTAGTGAATAAAACATGAAAAGTAAAAAAGTTAACAGAAAAAGAGAGCAAAGACGGGGAAAATGAGATTTTCTTAAATGAGGTAGAAAAAGTACTAGGACAAATAAATATAGATCCGGCTGTAGGACCAGATGGAATAGGGGATGAAATGTGTAAAAAATCTAAGGGATTGGCAAAAGTATATATATTTTTTTAAAGATTTTGAATGAATGGTTAAAAAAGGTTTTATGTATAAAGTATTATGTGGTGGAATACATAAATTCATATGTAAAAAGGAAGACAGAAGACATTTAAAAACTGGAGACTGATAGTATTGAATAATAATGATTATAAGATCTTTATGAAAATAATACAAAATTTGAAACAAAAATGGAAAATTCTAAGGAAGATGGTATATATAGTACAAAGGGGAAGGGTTGCCAAGAATCATTAATGATAAAGAAATTGCGGATGATGTGAATACAAAAGTTGAAGTGAAAATCATGATAGGAGACCTTAATAAGACATTTGACACAATTGGATATGAAATATATTGGGTAATAATGTGTGTTGGCACATAGTAATAATAAAGTATAAATGCTTGTAAATGCCTGGTTAAGCCAAGATGTACATATGAAGAGTGGTGTAAGACAGGAATGTCCAGTGAGTTGCATACTCTTTGCATTAGTTACGAGTGGGATAGTATGTGAAATAAATTACAAAATGAAGGAGGTGAGGTATATAACACCTGAAGGGTTCAGAATTACAGTTCTGTTAACATAAGCAGATAACATTATAATAATTGCAAAAAACAAAATTAGGATAAAAGAAGTAATAAGTTGCACAAATAAGTGTCTAGAGTTGATAAGGATGGCTTTAAATAAAGACAGAAGTAAATGCTGCAGTGATGTGGTAAAGATGGGGGCGTATATATTTTATAATGAATGAAATTTCTGTGTTAGGTATACAATTTGGGAATAAAGATGTAAATAAAATTCAATGGGAAAACAATAAAAGAAATACAATAAATCTGGCTTTTCTGGAGAGCATATAAATTATCATTCAGAGAAGAACACTTATTTGAAAAATTCAGTACTGATGGGAAAAATGGCATACTTAGCAAGTGTATTTATGTTGCAAACAGGGTCTATTATTACATAAACGAAGTTTCACAACTTCGAATACCATATGGTCAACATCATATGATTGAAGTTCTGAAACTTCAAAACAATAAAAAAAAAAAAAAATACAGCAAATTTAAAGTGTTTTTAGCAGGGGGCAAGCCCCCCTGCATCCCACCCCTGCTACTTAAATATACCAACTCCGAGATCGCACTTTGACGGAGAATGGCACAGAAAGGGAAGATTTCCCTTTCCTACGCTGTAGCGCGATCTTGGAGTTGGTATATTTAAGTAGTGGGGGGTGTGGGTGGTGCAGGGGGGCTTGCCTCCCTGCTTAAAGCATTTACTTTTGTTTGTTTAGGTGTTCTTTTTTTTTTTTTAAGAATTTTGAAGTTTCAGAACTTCAATCATATGGTGTCAACCATATGGTATTCAAAGTTCTGAAACTTTGTTTATGTGATATAGACCCTTGTAAACAGTATTTGAAAAATAACTATTGTAGATAATTTTTTAATTTATATGGGTTTCTAGATTAAACCCAGTAAAAAGAGGAGTTGTGTATGCAAAGAAAGAAAGAGGTTTAGGGTTAATAAACCCAGCTGTATAAAAAAAGATAGAAAAGTGTGGCATAAAAAAGTAATGAAGGAACATCACTATGTAAAACCATGTGGAAATCTAGCAGATGAAAAAAAAATAAAGTTAAAAAATAAGAAGCAAATGGTGTAATCAGAAAGCAGAATGTCAAGATTTTTTTGTGGAGCCTGGTAATAGATACTTTTCCAGTAAAAGGAAATAAGCCATATAAGAAAAAAGTGATAGAATATGTTTATATTGTAAAAGACTAAAATGTTATGGGGAAAACTATGTAAAAAAGATTTTTTTCAAAGATATAAAAGAAGTGGATAAAATAAAGATGGACATGATTAAACATGGATATTTCAAAAAACAGTGTAAGGACAACACTAAATAACACCAAAAGTCACAGACAAATGCTGTAAGGTAATGGATTCACGGCAGGAATGATGCAAATACCATAAAGTGTAAAATCATTCACATTTAATGTTCGGCAAAAAATAAATAAAATATATACACATTTAGCACTTTCATCCACAGTAAGGTGGACTTCATCAGAATACAATGCACCATTAATCAGTCACTTAAATACCCTACTTTGTTGCCATAAACCCTCATTAAACAATAAATTATTTATTTAGAATGCTGCATGATTTAAAGTGGACGTACTATAGTGTTAGCTAAACTAGCACTGCACAAGATTAACTTATAGCTAAACCTTACAAGTACTATGTACGTATATAAAAACCATACAACACTACAGTTTATAAACTCAATTGACGACATGTACTGCAAGCTGTCATCTGAAATTGTCTAAAATATTTATAAAAAAATGTATATTATGAAGTATAATAATGAAATTGAGTTAATTCTTGTTCCATATTCTTTGTGTCATATAAAATCAATGCACACCATAAGTGTCTACATTCATTTATATGCTAAAAACAAGGCAACATAGCTAATACTAGAATAATAATAAAATATTCATAAAATATATGGTAATACAAAAATATTAACATAATACGTATGTTAAGACACCATTTAAAATTCATGCCTATCCAAACTAGTGCATCCATAACATAAATTAATATTTTGATACACAAATACTAAAAGATGCTCATATTGTTATCGTAACTGAAATATAGGTTTGATGGTAATAAATTCATTAAGTCCAGGCCCACTTGCCGCGTCAGTTAATATTTGCCATTTGATCTTTTTCTGGCCAAAATGTGCCTTATAATTGCCCCCACATGGCCCTAAACTAATCTGATCAAGTATAACACATTTAAAAGTATGAGTTTCACCATATTTAGCTACATGTCTGTACAAAGCACTGTTTATATTCCTCCTTCTAATACTGTATAAATGGCCATAAATTATTTTCTTGAATTGTCTCTCCGTTTTGCCTGTGTAGTAGCTGGGGCATGTCATGTTTGGCCGAATATATAATGTACTTGGAATTACAGTTACCTTGTTTAAAATGTATTCTAGTCCTATTGACATTCTCTAAAACTATTCCTTCTACCTCCAATATAGCATGGCACTGCCCACAGCTACCACAACGCCTAGTGTGTTTGTTCAAATCGCTTCTTTCTTTCATTATTTGCCCACTCTCTAATTTTCTCTTAATATTTACACCCATTTTATAAACAAACACTGGTGTATCACCTATAATCTTCCTCATTTCTTTATCCACCGTTAGAATATTCCAATTCTTTTTTAGTGTGTTTTTTATACTGTTTACATATGGGGAATATTCCAATACACAAGCTCTACTATACTGAACTTCATTACTATCTGCTACTGTTTCCAAACTTTTAATAAATTCTTTCCCAAGTAAGGGAGGGTATTTGTTTCCCCATTCTCTTACTACATAATTCAATAACATCATCCAGCATACCTACTGGATACCCCCCAATATAAACAGGGACTTAATAAAATTAACTTCCTCAATCATTTCCTTATGCATGGATGTCATACAGGCAGCTCTAATGCATTATCCTTTAAAAATATTTTCATTGTATTCCTTGGATGGTTGCTAGAATATTCCAAATAACTGTTAGAAAAAGTATCCAAGTGAGCTATACCTTCAGTACTACTTGAAAAATTGAATTTCAAAAAACTACTGCTGCTATTCAATAGTTCATAAACTGACCTATAATATCTTGTGGTCCATCCTATAATATAAATATATCATCTAAAAACCTGGAGTAATGGCACAAGTACTTGAAATAACTACTGTTGAATAAATGATTGGTCTCCCATTTCAGCATAACCAGGTTGGCAGTGCCCCCATGGCCATCCCTCTGGTCTGTCAGAAATATTCACCTTCAAAATAAATATAGTTATAATCAAGTACCGCTGATGTAAGTTCCATAATTAGATAGATATTATCCCATTCCAAACTGGAATACTTTCTCATAAAATTACAAAAACCATCCAAGCCCCGTTTCTTTGGTATACAGGAAAATAAACTAATGACGTCTATAGTAATGAATGTGAGGTTCTCTTTCCATATACTAGATGTTAAATTACCCAAAAAGGCCCAAGAATCCTTAATCAGATGTGGAGCTCTAGCATATATATGTTTTAGCCATTTATCTATAGCCACACCTATGGGATAGGTTTTAGATTGGGTACCAAAACAATGGGATGAAAAGGGGGCTTCCTTATGTTCTTATGAACTTTTGGTATGCCTATAATAGTTACCAGGATGGGATATTCAACCTTCAAATAGTTATATGTGTCAATAGTAATACGATTGTCTAATAAAAATTCCTCCAGGAACAAATCTATCCATTTGTACCTATATAAATTTCATTGATAGACACTGTTTCATAGTTCCTGGATTCATGTAATATCTTGTACATTTCAATAACATATTCAAGAGACTCATATATAACCACACCTCCCCCCTTGTCAGGTTTCATAACTCATACTAATGTTCCTGATTCCAATTCTGCCTGTATTATTTTGAACTTTTTACCCAGTCGGGTAAGAAGGGCCAGCGCGTGCAAGTAACAATGATGGTGTGCAACAGCATAGGTGAAAGCCAGTCACAATTGGAGATTCCTAACGGCCAGGGGGTTGGTGTCACTATGCCAGCAGTCCTAGATACTGGTGTATTGAAAGGGAGAGGTTTTTCTGGCAATAGGAGTAGATTGTCAGACAAGGAGTTCACATTTTATTTTTTGCTCTACAACTTCGATGAAGATTTTCAGCGGACTGGGGCAGGACTTAAACATACTATGAGCACAAAAATATATTCTATGGTGGCTATGAATACCAACGTTAAGGATAAAGGTATTGTAATTTGTAGTTCAAGCCCTGGAGGCCATACTAACCACAAAACAAGTATGGGGCAGGGTGTAAATCAACTAGACATTTTTTTTTACAAAAAAACATTCACTTTAACTCCCTGAGCCAACCTGGGGACTCTGAGGGGAACAAGCAGAACGTTTCTGATGGGACTTTAAAGGACTTGATTTATTTGTTTGGCAAAAAATTAAATGCAATTAAAGGAATTAAAATTGATAATGCATATCTGAATAAATGTATTTCACTGAATATTGTGCCTATGGGACTATGATTTTTTAAGGCACCAATGGGGTTGTTTTTGATGAACTAACTTATTTAGAGTTTAACATGCTTTTTAACCAGTTCAGATTTGACTACATGAGACTGCTTATCAAAAAGAATGATGAGAAACTGTGTAAGTTACTAGATGAAGTAGATAAACTGAATAATGTTATTGTAAAAGATAAAGAAGTTATGTACCTACCATAATGTTCCATGTTAGTTGTCTTCTTCTTGCCTTCTTTTTTTCTGGTTGGGTTTGGAGCCAATCCTCGGCTCCGACTTGGCCATCTTCAAAACCCCAAGAGCTGCTTACTGGCTCGAGGCCCCCTATATCCCATGATGCCTGGCGCTAGATACCCAGATTTCGTTTGGTAAGACTAACTGCAGACATAATAAGAAAGGAATCCTATGCTAGAATGCATAAATCCTACTGGAGAGATTACTAGTCAGAAAGGAATAGCCGGAGAAGACTCAGCCAGTGAAAAATCAAGAGGAACTCTTCTCAGTCCACTAGGATAGGGGGATGGAGGGTGGGGCGCAAGAAAGAAGGCGAGAAGAAGTGGAGTGACCTTTTGGTTTGACTGGCAATTCTTTATTCCTCAGTTGATATATAAATGTGATGATAGAAGTCAACCATCTGGATAAGGTTACTTTGGAGACCTTGTTTACCCACAGCATAAGACAGGAAAAGTTGGTCCGATTTTCTAATGTCCTTAGTTCTATGCAAATAAAAGTGTAGTTGCCTGTGAACATCTAACTGATGCAACTTATATTCCACCCTGCTGGAGTGGTTAGGAAAAAACACTGGGAGGTCTATGGACTGATTTAAGTTATTCTCTGAAGAGACCTTAGGAAGGAAGGATTAGTCCTGAGAGCAACCCTGTCATTGTGGAACACGAGGTACGGAGGGCGGATAGAAAGAGCCTGAAGTTCCGAAACTCTTCTGGCTGAAGTAATAGCTACCAGAAAAAGAGTTTTCCAAGATAAGAACTTCAAGGAACAAGAAGCTGCAGGTTCGAAAGGGGGCAAAATTAGAGAAGCTAAAATCAAATTTAGATCCCACGGTGGTGGAGGATCTCTCACTGGGGCCCTGAGCAGAGTGGTCCCTTTGAGAAAGGCTTTACATAGCTTATGAGACATGATATTGTTTTCTGACAGGCCAATGTGAAAATTTGAAATTGCAGCTAATTGAACTCTAATTGTAGTGGAAAAGTTCCGCAAGAAATTCCAAAATGTGGTGTACAGGGGCTGAAAATGGGTCTATACTCTTAGCCTCTGCCCAGGAAGAAAAACGTTTCCACTTACTAGCGTAAGTTTTTCTAGTCGTAGACTTGTGTGATGACAAAATGATTTCACGCACAGAGGGGGAGATATCTGGAAGCCTGGCTAAAGTTGGAAGTGGAGCAACCAAGCCGTGAGCTGGAGAGAGTGTAGGGATTGGTGCAGCCCACCCGATTGATGAATCAGGAGGTCTGGAACTAGGTCCAGAGTCCAAGGCTGCTCGAGAAGATGGCAATGCAGGAACGGGAACCATATTTGTTGAGGCCAGTAAGGAGCAATGAGGATCATTTTGCAGCCCAATATGGTAGCTTTCTGTATTAGCTTCGGGATTAGGGGAAAAGGAGGGAATGCATAAAGAAGTCCCTGAGGCCAATCGTGAACTAGAGCGTCTCTGGGGGAATGTCCAGGAAGTGGAAGGACAGAGAAGAAATTGCTGCACTTGCTGTTGAAGAGAGTTGCAAAAAATTTGCAGCAAGGTTGGCCCCATTTGCGGAAGATTTGGTCCGCAACTACCTGATTCAGAGACCACTCGTGAGGCATGAGAATTGCTCTGCTCAGCCTGTCTGCTATGACGTTGGACCTCCCAGGGATGTGTGTTGCACTCAGAAACCATTAGGAAGAGATCGCTCACTGCCAGAGTCTGAGTGTAATGTACCACACTACTGACATATTGTCCGTTTGAATTGCAATGGTCCTGGTAGGAAGAGAGTCCTGAAGAGCTTGCAACCCTAAGAGCACGGCCCTCATCTCCAAGACGTTTATATGCAGATGGTACTCGTGAGGTTGCCAGGTGCCTTGGACTGTTCTGCCCTGATAATGCCCCCCCGATCAGGGAGGCGTCCATGGTCACCGTAGCAACTGAAGGGGGGGAGTACAAATGGTCTGCCGTGGGACACTGATGTGGAGACCATCCACCATGCAAGGTGCTTCTTGCATGCTTGTGTGATCATAATCATGTAAGACATGGGAAGCTGCTGGAAGGACCATTGGGTGAAAAGAAGCCACTGGAGAATCCTCATGTGAAAACGAGCTAGAGGGACAAGTATGATCGCTGCTGCCATGAGACCCACAGTTCGGAGGACAAACCTGGCTTGAATTCTTTTGCATGCTAATAAAATCTTCACATGTTGGCGAATCACTAATACCCTGTCTGGTGGAAGGCTCGCTGACATGTCTTTTGTATTTAAATTTGCGCCTATAAAGGTGATAGATTGACAGGGTGACAATGCAGACTTTCAAAATTTATTGTGATACCTAGCCTGGAGCAAGTCTCGATAGTGCAGTCTCTGGCTCGCAGAAGGTGATGCCTGATGGTAGAAGTGAGGAGCCAGTCATCTAGATATGGAAACACCTGGAATCCTTGTCATCTCAGGTGAGTGGTAAGTACTGCCATACATTTGGTGAACACCCTGGGGGCTGTGGTGAGACCAAAGGGCAGAGCTCTGAACTGATAATGGCTGGCTCCCAGCCGGAAGCGAAGGAATTTTCTGAAGCATCTGTCCATTTTGATGTGGTAGTACACATCCTGAAGATCTATAGAGCACATCCAATTGTCCTGACCCAGGAAGGGTAAAATGGACTGTAGCGTGACCATCCAAAACTTCGTTCTTTGTACAATCCTGTTCAGTCTGCTGAGATCCAGAATGGGTCTCCAGTCCCCTGTCTTTTTTGATACCAAAAAGAACCTTGAGTAAATTCCGGATCCTTGTTGGTCTGCTGGGACTTGCTGGATGGCCCTTTTTCTTGGCAGTTTTGATACTTCTTGAACTGCTTGGTCCCTTAGATTGGGTGGAACGTCTGGAAGGGACTTGTTTGACCTTAAGGGGGTGCGAACAAAGGGAATTCTGTAGCCTCCGGATATAACGGACTGTACCCATGTGTCTTGTGTTATGTCTTGCCAGGCTCTTGGGTACAGCGATAATCTTCCTCCAACTGCCTCCAGAGGTGGGCAGCCGGGCAACCCTTCAGGGATGCTGGAAGGGCTTCTCAGAGAAGGATTCTCTGCTGCCCTGATTTTGCGGACCCCCTCTGCCACGAGGGCAGCATCTATTATTGTTCCCTCCTCTGCCCCTGGATGGGAACTTACCATGTGTGCCCGGCAAGGCTCCCTGGGATTTCCAGAACCACATCTTTCCACTCTTCTGACCCTTGGGATATGTTCTGGAAGGAGTGGAAAAATGGACTCCTATGGCAGAGAGAGTCTTGCCTTCCTGCTCACACCTGGTAAGGGTGTCCTTCACCTGTGATCCAAAGAGAGAGGAACCATCAAAGGGGGTGTTAGTGAAAGACACTCTGAAAGGTTCTGCAAAGTTACATAGCTGCATCCAAGCATGTCTCCTTAGGGCAACGCCTGTGCCTGCAGCTCTACTCGCACCATCAGCAGCATAAGAAATGAGCCTCATGGAGGAGTTTACCACTGAATTAAGAGTCGCCAGCTGGGAGGCTGCTTTAGCCTGAGCCTCCTCAGCTGATGGATCTTGGAGGGTATCTCCAAGCACTTTAAGGAGTTCCCTTTGAAGACGGGTAAAGTGGCACAAATAATTCAGGCACCTCATGGAAAAGGTCGCTGAAGAGAACATCTGCTTCCCATATCTGTCCATCGTCCTGGACTCCTTGTTAGGGGGATGGACAGATGAAGAAGTTTCTGCCAACTCCTTCTTTGTGGCCGCTGCTACCACCATGGCATCAACGGGGACACCTTTGGTCAAAAACGGTTTGTCCTGTGGTGCAGTAATGAATTTTGCAGGTCTTCTGGGGGTCGGTTCCTCTGTGTCTGGAGCTGACCACGCCTTCCGAGCCATCACAGACATCAGTGGGTCGAAAGGCGGAGACACCCAGGAGGTGGAAGGTCATGATCCAAACGCATTCAGGAATACCTACTCATCCTCAGAAGGGCTTAGGGCAGTCCAGTTCCCCCTCTGCCTAAGCATCTCAAGGATGTCTGAGAAGGAGACATCTTCAGAGGGGGATCTTGGGGACCCTTCCGAATCCTCTAAGTAGGTATCTGATGTGACAGACTCAGGGGAGTCAACATGCTTCCTCTTGCATTTCCTCTTACAGGGTGGCTCCTCTGAATGATCATGGGAGTCCTCGGAAGAGGAAGATACACCCAAAGAGGTGTCCTGGAGTGCTGAATCCCCACGCTTGGGATCTGGAAGTGGGGCAGAGGCTAACGCAGGCACCCTAGGGGGAGGAGCTGATGGAGTTAATCACAGGACTGACTCGGGGGTCAGTACACTCCTCATCACCTTGAAGGCATCCCTGCCTGGACACAGAGAGGGCTCCGGTTCTGAAGAAACCAGAATCCCTCTCCGCACCGAGGGGGATGGCTCCGAGGCAGATGTGGGAGCCGAGCTCACCTGAGCCAAAGCACCAAGGGGGAGAGCAGGGTCAGACAAGGGTCCGATGCCACTCAACCCCTCGGAGTTGACGAGGGAGTCCCGGCGCCCAGATCCTTCCAGGGACGGTACCATGGAGGGGATCGGAGCCAATGATGGAACCAAAGGGGAAGGTATCGGAGCCGATGGTTCCACGACTTGAACCCCAATGAACTCTGGCTCCGAGCTCAAAGGATGAGTCGGAGGAGGAATATCTACAGACGTGGATGGAGCTGACACCTGATGAGGGGGGTTGGACAACATTTTGGCTAGGGCCTGCGATTTTAACAGCCTGCTGACCACTCTTTCCAAGTCATGGTCCAAAAGTCTTGAGGACCGAGAAGAGTGGGATGAGCGATGACTACGCCCCGAATGGAGCAGAGGTGATCTCAGAGATGAACATATCGACTCCAGAGAAGGAGACCTGGATTTTTTTCGACTCTCAGATGGCTCCGAGGAACGTGTCGGAGCCGACTGGGATGGAGGAACATCGGTATCAGCCGGAGCCGAGATGGATGGTATAGCTTCACCCAACGATGGCTCCGAACTGGGAGCCGAAGGTTTAGGTGGCCTGGAAGATTTCACAGGCTGAGCCTTAGCCACTGAATCTTGGGGCTTAAGCAAACCCCTCAGGATCAACTTGTTTTTGCGCTCCTGCAGGACTCTTGGACTGAATGCATGGCAAATGGAGCAAGAGTCCTGCAGGTGCACTGCGCCCAGACAATAAACACAAGAAGTGTGACCATCTGTCAGAGACATCTTCTGACAGCATGAGTCACACTTCTTGAATCCGGACGGCTTAGGATCCTTGGACATCCTGAAGGAAAAACCAAGGAACAAAGAACACACACAGAAAAGTTAAGGTAACTAACCACTAAAAATTACACACAACAGTTACCACAACCAAAAACTATACACAAAAAAACTATAGTTAACTATCACTAAACAACTAACAGTGATAATAAAGGAATTTTTTTTTTAAAGGAAGGAGATAGAGAGAAAAGGTTATCCTCTGACTCAAACGGAAAACCTTTCTGAAGAGAAGGGGGGAGGGGAAACTCTCTAATTAAAACGAGTTTCTGAGGAGAAGTAACAAGGATTAGGTAGAGACTAGCTACAATACAACAGTTTTAACTAAACGACTAATTCTACACTAAGCTAACAGTTTTATGACAAGAAAAAATGATAATAATAAAGTTTATACGACCTGAGCCAGTAGAACACCCTCGCAGCAGAAGCGGCAAATGAGATCTGGGTATCTAGCGCCAGGCATCATGGGATATAGGGGGGCCTCGAGCCAGTAAGCAGCTCTCGAGCTTTTGAAGATGGCCGAGTCGGAGCCGAGGATTGGCTCCGAACCCAACCAGCAAGAATGAAGGCGAGAGAGACAACTTAACATTTATTGTTTCCACAATGGGAGAAACTATACATGAAACAATTTAGTGTGGCCAATAAAAAGGCACAGGTGATATACACTAAGAAGTGCAAGAAAATAAAGAGAAATGTAGACCAATACAATAACAATGTGGTATACCCTTGGAAGGAGGGAAAGGTTAAAGGAAACAAAGATAAAGTACAATATGTAGCAGATAGAACTCAAAGGAACAATTATGAAGGAGGTAATGGTCAAAATTTTAGGAAAGGATGGAAATACCAGGAATACATAGGCTGGAGGAAGGATTGGAAGAGGAAAAATTACAGGCAGAACTGGAATCAGGAACATTATGGCAATATGGGAGGGGGAGAGAAATGGAGACAGTGGTAGATTATGATACCAACACAAGTGAGGTACCAGGTATAGTTATTTCAGAGGGTTCCTATCGTGAAATCGAATGTTGAGAATGCCGAATACCGGAAGGCCGAACTTGGTAGTTCGAAGGGTAAGAATGTCGAAGCCGCGGAAACCCGAATTCTTTCCCAGGGAAAGAATATGGTTGGCCATTTCTGCGGCTTCTGCATTTTTGGACCGGGTCAAGGTAAGTGCACGAATGAGTAGTGACGGTCTTTAGGGTTAGGGCGCGGGTCAGGTAAGTGTGCGATAGTGACGGACTTTAGGGTTAGGGCTGGGTTAAGGATAGTGCATAGAAAGTGGTGTATGTTAGGTTTAGTGTAGGTTTTGAAGGTGTTTGGTGTGATTGTGTTATGTGTGTGTTTTTCAGAACAGCTAGTTTTTTCCCTGGGAAAAAAATTGCTGTTTTGAAGGTTCGATGTTGTCTGAATTCGATCTTCCAAGTTCAAACTTATGGTGTTTGACATTTTGGTAGTTCGATTTCGTGATATAGACCCATTTCAGATGGTGCAGTTAATAGTTTTAACAACTTTAAGATATATAATTATACTAACATAGTGGTAGAACAAGACCACTTTACCCTATTGTCTAAGGGTATGAAATTTATTCCTAAAACTAGATTTAATATAGTGGACTCTAGTTTAGAGATTAAGCTTTATTTTGGGAAGCTGAATTTAGCTATCCAGTTCCACAATACACCACAGTCATTGGTTCAAGGAGGACTGAGGAAAAAGCATACTTATATACCACCTACCCACCCGAGTGTGGCTGTTTTTGAAAGATCGGCTATGAATGAAATGTACAAGTTACAAAAGGATATAGGATACAGGAAGTTTCAAAATAAGTTATCGGATAGGGAACAAAATATATTGGAACAACTAACTAAAGATCATAGTATAAGAGTTATGAAACCTGACAAGGGGGGAGGTGTGGTTATATATGACTCTCTTGAATATGTTACTGAATTATACAAGATATTACATGAATCCAGGAACTATGAAACAGTGTCTATCAATGAAATTTATATAGGTACAAATGGAGAGATTTGTTCCTGGAGGAATCATATTACTATTGACACATATAACTATTTGAAGGTTGAACATCCCATCCTGGCAACTATTGTAGGCATACCGAAAGTTCATAAGAACATAAGGAAGCCCCCTTTACATCCCATTGTTTTGGGTAGCCAATCTAAAACCTATCCCATAGGTGTGGCTATAGATAAATGGCTAAAACATATATATGCTAGAACTCCACATCTGATTAAGGATTCTTGGGCATTTTTGAGTAATTTAACATCTAGTATATGGAAAGAGAACCTCACATTCATTACTATAGATGTCATTGATTTATTTTCCTGTATACTTAAGAAACAGGGCTTGGATGGTTTTTGTAATTGTATGAGAAAAGTATTCCAATTTGGAATGGGATAATATTTGTCTAATTATGGAACTTATGTCAGTGGTACTTGATTATAACTATATTTATTTTGAAGGTGAATATTTCTGACAGACCAGAGGGGTGGCTTGCACCCCCATGTTTGCCAACCTGGTTATACTGGAATGGGAGACCAATCATTTATTCAACAGTTGTTATTTCAAGTATGTGTGTCATTATTCCAGTTTTTTGGGCGATATATTTATATTATGGGATGGACCACAAAATATTATAGGTCAGTTTATGAACTATTTCAATAGCACCAGTACTTTTTTGAACTTCACTTTTTCAAGTAGTACTGAAGGTATAGCTTAATTGGATTTCATTTCCAACACCAAGGGTGGTTTCAAATCCTGTATTTATAGAAAAAGCACTTTTTCTAACAGTTATTTGGAATATTCTAGCAACCATCCAAGGAATACAATGAAAAATATTTTTAAAGGATAATGCATTAGAGCTGCCTGTATGACATCCATGCATAAGGAAATGATTGAGGAAGTTAATTTTATTAAGTCCCTGTTTATATTGGGGGGGTATCCAGTAGGTATGCTGGATGATGTTATTGAATTATGTAGTAAGAGAATGGGGAAACAAATACCCTCCCTTACTTGGGAAAGAATTTATTAAAAGTTTGGAAACAGTAGCAGATAGTAATGAAGTTCAGTATAGTAGAGCTTGTGTATTGGAATATTCCCCATATGTGAACAGTATAAAAAACACACTAAAAAAGAATTGGAATATTCTAACGGTGGATAAAGAAATGAGGAAGATTATAGGTGATACACCAGTGTTTGTTTATAAAATGGGTGTAAATATTAAGAGAAAATTAGAGAGTGGGCAAATAATGAAAGAAAGAAGCGATTTGAACAAACACACTAGGCATTGTGGTAGCTGTGGGCAGTGCCATGCTATATTGGAGGTAGAAGGAATAGTTTTAGAGAATGTCATAGGACTAGAATACATTTTAAACAAGGTAACTGTAATTCCAAGTACATTATATATTCGGCCAAACATGACATGCCCCAGCTACTACACAGGCAAAACGGAGAGACAATTCAAGAAAAGAATTTATGGCCATTTATACAGCATTAGAAGGAGGGATATAAACAGTGCTTTGTACAGACATGTAGCTAAATATGGTGAAACTCATATTTTTAAATTTGCTATACTTGATCAGATAAGCTTAGGGCCACGTGGGGGCAATTGTGAGGCATTTCTTGGCCAGAAAGTGATCAAATGGCAAATAATAACTGATGCGGCAAGTGAGCGTGGACTTAATAAATTTATTACCATCAAACCTATATTACAGTTACAATAACAATATGAGCATCTTTTAGTATTTGTGTATCAAAATATTAATTTATGTTTTGGATGCACTAGTTTGGATAGGCATGCATTTTAAATGTTTTTTTAACATACGTATGATGTTAATATTTGTGTATTTTTGTATTATCATGTATTTTATGAATATTTTATTATTATTCTAGTATTAGCTATGTTGCCTAGTTTTTTAGCATATAAATGAATGTGGACACTTATGGTGTGCATTGATTTTATATGACACAAATAATATGGAACAAGAATTAATTCAATTTCATTATTATACTTCATAATATACATTTTTTATAAATATTTTAGACAATTTCAGATGACAACTTACAGTACATGTCGTCAATTGAGTTTATAAACTGTAGTGTTGTATGGTTTTTATATACATACATAGTACTTGTAAGGTTTAGCTATAAGTTAATCTTGTGCAGTGCTAGTTTAGCTAATACTATAGTACATGTTCACTTTAAATCATGCAGCATTCGAAATAAATAATTTATTGTTTAATGAGGGTTTATGTCTCCAGATTAGGGTATTTAAGTGACTGATTAATGGTGCATTGTATTCTGATGAAGTCCACCTTACTGTGGATGAAAGTGCTAAATGTGTATATATTTTATTTATTTTTTGCCAAACATTAAATGTGAATGATTTTACGCTTTATGGTATTTGCATAATTCCTGCCGTGAATCCTTTACCTTACAGCGTTTGTCTGTGACTTTTGATGTTATTAAATATGGATATTATAAGAACAGAAGGAAAGAATATGTTAAAAGAATAGATAGAAAGTTATTTTATGTTATATGAGTTATATGGAATGAAAGAATCAATGAAAATATTAAGTAAAATCAGATGGTGGTTATGGAAAATGGAGTGGGGTATAATAGGGATGAAAATTTAGTTTGATTGTGTAAATACATTTGTATATCTATATACTTGTACATTTGTAAATATTTGCAAATATGTAAATAAGAATTATTTTGGTATACAGATAAAGCCCCTCTACTCTTTACAGTGGGGGAGCCCAAGATGGCTGACAGAACAGGCATGGTGGAAGCATTGTCTAGACACAGTGTAGAAGAAGTAACTTAAAGTAAAAACATGGTGAAATGATTGAAATTGTTACACTGCAATCAGGAGGATTACAAAATTAAGTTTTGGTATCAGTGATGTCTGAAGAGCTAGCAGATGAGTTTGCTTTATCCTAGGGTGGTGGTGATTTAATGGAAAAGCGATTCCCAGAACAGTGCTGACATACTATCAGAAACTACAACTCCCAGGCATACTCTGGTGTTGGATTCTGAGGCATATGATGTGGAAGGTTGAGACATTGGGAAGGAAGTAGCAGAGAGAAATAGTGAGCCAGAAAGTCATTCAGAAACATAAATAAAATGTACTTATTTGAGCCATACAGCAGCATCTGGAGAATACAAAAAGAAAACAGATTTATTTCAGACAGGACTAAACCTGTAATTCATATCAGAATATGAAACAGACAAAAATGGACAGATATAAACTGTGAGATTATATTGTAAAGTCTTTACAATTTCTTCCTTTGGATTTGCATGCTGGGAAATTAAAGCTTTGCTTACACGTATTTTAAAACACTTGTACTGCGGTGGTGGTGCTGCGGTAGTGTTGTCGCCTCACAGTTAGATGTTGCCCGTTCGATTCTCAGTTAGAGCATATTTTGTGTGGCGACATGCGTGAATGGGCGTTCCTTCGTTGAAGGTTGTGTGTTAGGCCCGGCAAGCCAGCACGTAAAAATCTACTGCCAATTATTAGCGGACTGGAGTTTCGCTGTGGTGACCCCTAACTGGGAAAAGCCGAAAGAGACAACAACAACAAGCCTGTAAATTTGCCAGCTTTTTTGATAACTTATATATATATATATATATATATATATATATATATATATATATATATATATATATATATATATATATATATATTAGGTTTAAGAAGTTTATCAGGGTTATATTATTTCCAGTTTCAAACTACAGATAAAAAAAAACATTATTTTGCAATTTAGAAGCATTGATATTGAGCATATGGTATTGAGTATATGGATATAAGAAAGCATCTTGAAAAAGATGCCAGTCTGTTTGTTTTTTTTTTTTTTTTTTTTGAAAATCTTTTTATTTTATAATCTTATAGACAAACAATACAAACCACAGAAGAACACTGTACAAAACATCACAAAAACTATATACAATTTTCAGAGCAGAACTTACCTTGTTAAAAAGATATAAAGAGAGATTTTTGCTGCCCTAACTAATAAAAACCAATTCCTTTAGACCTTTCCATGTTAGTGCGGCTTGGCACTTCCAATGCAATGAGATATAATATTTGATAAATATGACAATTGAAATCACCACCTTGAGCTGAGCTTTAGTAATATTATCAGGAGGGATATGTAAAAAAAAAATATTAAAATAACAGTTGTCTTTGGAATGGTGGCTAAGAAGCAGGGGTAACACTGAAAATTGTACAGAATGCTATTGTTCACTTACCTAGCCATTGCTCTGACATCATAGAGTTCTTATCAGTCAGATGTAGACCTTTTTATCTGCCTAGAGAGTTCAATGGTGTTAACATCATAGTGGGGTATATCCCACTGAGTGCAAACACTAAAGAAGCACTGGCTATGCTGTATAACTCAATATGTGAGCTGCAGAATAAGAACCCAGATTTTGCACACATTATTGCAGGGGATTTCAACCAGGCAGATCTGAGGTTAGTATTACCGAGCTAATACCAGCACGTGGGATTTGCAACATGGGGTAGCAACACCTTGGACAAAGTATACACCAATATCAAGATGGCATATAAAGCACTGCAGTACCGACACTTGGGGAGCTCAGACCACCTCACTATCATGCTAATGCCAGCATACAAACCCACACTCGTCAGGGAAAACCCCAATGTGAAGCAAATCAGGGTATGGCCAAATGGAGCAATAACAGCACTCTAAGATTGCTTTGAGAATACAAAGTGCAGCATATTCAAAATGGCTGCAACAGCTGATCTACACGTTAAGTTGGATGAATAGACAGAAACTCTGATGGCATATATGTCTAAATGTGTAGATGATGTGGCCATCAACAGAAACATCATTGTAAGAGCCAACCAAAAACCGAGGCTCAACAGCAAAGTATACAAGCTTCTGAAGGAAAATAATGAGGCATTCAAATCAAAGGACAAGGAAGCTTTCAGTGTGGCAAGGGCAAACCTGAGGAGATGGATAAAGGAAGCAAAAAGGGCCTATGGAATGAAAGTCCAGAACCACTTCACTGACATAAGAGACCCCAGGTGCATTTAACAGGGCATAAAGGCCATAACTGAATACAAACCCCTGTCAGCCCAATGCGAGGATAGCACAGAATTCCTGGATAGGCTGAACACCTTTTTTTGCAGGTTCAAGGAGATGAACAGCTCCAAGACAGTAAAACCTGCTACAGACCCAGAAGACAAAGTCCTCAGCCTAAACTCAATAAAGATGAAGAGGACCCTATAGAAGGTGAACCCTAGAAAGGTTGCAGGACTGGACAACATCATGGAAAAGGTGTTAAAGGACTATGCTGAACAACTAACCACTGTACTCACAGATATATTTAACATCTCCCTCAGTCAAGCAAAGGTATCCAAATGCTTCAAAAACTCAAATATTATTCAACTGCTGAAGAATCCATCTCCCTCAAGCCTCGTTGACTATAGACCAGTAGAGCCTCATGTCCACTATTATGAAAAGCTTTGAAAGGTTAGTCAAAAAACACCTGACAGCAAGCCTTCCAGTGGCACTAGATCCACTCCAGTTTGCATATCATGCCAATTGCTCCATAGCGGATGCCATTTCAGTTGCACAGTATTTCTCACTGGCTCACCTTCAGAACAAGGACAGCTACGTCTGAATGCTGTTTATTGACTTCAGTTCAGCATTCAATACTATCATCCCACAACAGCTAATCAAAAAACTTGTTCATCTAGGTATCAATGCCCATATATGCAACTGGATCCTGGACTTCTTGACTGAAAGGCCTCAAAGGGTATGTGTGGGCAGTAACTCTTTGAAAAGCATCACAATCAACACAGCAGTACCTCAAGGCCATGTGTTGAGTCTACTACTGTTTACTGTACTAACCCATGACTGTAAAGCTAGATTCAACACCAACTACATCATCAAGTTTGCTGATGACACTACAGTCGTGGGCCTCATCAGTAAAGAAGATGAAAAAGACTACAGGGAGGAAGTGAGCTCACTAACTGATTGGTGCGCCAAGTACAACCTCAACCTTAATGTCCACAAAACAAAGGAAATCAAAATGGACGTTAGGAAAACACAACCAGCTCATTCTCCTCTCATGGTTAATGGCGAGATGGTGGAAGGAGTAAAGAGCATAAAATTCCTGCATGTTCACATTATGGAGGACCTATCTTGGTCAATAATCACCAGTCATATAGTAAAGAAGGCTCACCAACATCTGCATTTCCTGAGGAAAGTGAGACTTTCACCCCCTATCCTCGCCTCCTTCTACAGGGGTATCATAGAAAGTATCCTAACATGTAACTTTCCAGTGTGGTACAGAACATATTCAGTTGCAGAACAAAAAGCCCTACAAAGGATAGTGAAAGTGGCAGAGAAGATAATGGGGCCCAAACTTCCAGCACTACAGATCCTACACACCCTGCTTATGAACTGTTCATGTGTTTGTCATCCAGCAGAAGATACCGCAGCATGCGCTGTAAAATGTCCAGGTTCAGAAACAGCTTCTTCCCTTAGGCGATGAGACTCTTAAACACTGGCAATAATCTCAGGGAAACCTGACAAGATTCTAAACTTTAACAATATGTAGATGGCAATGAATGTGCAATATTATACTAACTAGATCCTCTTATTCATGTGAAAATCACACAGTGCAATAGGAACTTGTGTAATACGTAATCAATCAGCTGCTGAAAATTATAGATAAGGTAAACTGTGGTAATATGTAAGTAGACTAACCTGTCTAATGTAAAATGATGAATACATGTTCATTGTATGTTCATAGGTTCATACTAGGCTATCTGCCCTAGGGCATTTATAAGCCAAGCCAGAGTGTGTTTGGCTTTTGCCACCCATTTTAAATGAATTTTGCTGTGCCCTTTTTTGAGGTTAGTATACTGTGCCTCTGTCTAACAGTGACACAGAAGTGATACCCGCGGTAAACCTACAATCTCCCATCCACTCATCAAGATTCCTCCTGAAGAGAGTCAAAGAGGGACTCTGCCTAACCTGGACTGGAATTTTATTCCAGAGTGAAGGGAGCCTCTGGGTTATGAATCTGTCCCTCCAGCATGTCCTATTTATTTCAGTGCTGAGGTTCGTAGCTCGATGGGATTTGGATTTTCTGAGGTGCAGCATGTTCATTAATTCTGGGTTGGACATGGCTTTATACGTCAGGCACAGATCGCCTCTGAGCAGGCGGTATGCCACTGAGTAGAGCTGGAGTTTCTTTAACTGGGCAGCATATGGCATCTGTTTGAGCCCTTTGATCCTCTTGGTGAGGTACTTTTGGGGTCTTTCCAGTTGCTGCAGGTGTCTGGTAAGGTACATCCCAAAAGGGGCATTGTACTCAATTATGGGCCTGATGAGGGATGAGTAAAGAGGCACGATGACCTCCCTGATCTAGATGTGAATCCCTTCATGATTAGGTGGGCTATATAAAATGTTTTTCTAATCACTTTGGCCACGTGGTTGTCAAATGAGAGATTGCTATCAACTTGGGTCCCCAGGTCCCTAATTACTTCTTCCGTACTTAATGGATTACCACCTATGTGGTAATTTGTGGGCACTTTGTTTTTGCCAAAGGGGGTGACTATACACTTTTTGGCATTTAGTTTGAGGCCATGGCTCTGGCACCAGCTGTCTGTTTCTATGAGGCCCTTTTGTAGGATGCTTGTGTCGGCTGGAGAGTTAATTATGGCGCCTAGTTTGCAGTCATCTGCAAACTTGGTCAGCCACAGTCCTTCCGTGTTGGCCTGTACCTCTGAGAAATATATATCGAACAAGAGAGGTCCCAGGACTGAGCCTTGTGGGACGCCACTTGTAACTGGTTTGGAGTCTGACATGGCTCCAGCAATTCTAACCATGTGGGTTCTGTCCTTGAGCCAGTTTGCAACCCATCTAGTGACATAGGGTTTTATATTTAAGCTGGTGAGCTTATCTATAATGCCCGAGTGGGGTATTGTATCAAAGGCTTTTGCGAGGTCCAGGTAGGCTGTGTGGACCACCTTCCCCTCGTCAATGGCCTTGGTGACCGTTTCAAAGAAATCAAACAGGTTTAAGAGGCAGGATCTGCTCGTAACAAAGCCGAACTGGGTAGGATCCAGTGTCTGTAGGTCCCCAATATCTTTATTTATGAGGTTCATGATGATCCTTTCCATAGCTTTGCAGACCAAGCTAGTCAGGCTTATGGGGCAATAGTTTCCAGGATCCGTTGATGCACCACCTTTGTGGAGAGGGACCACTGTTGCTGTACGCCACTCTTTGGGTACATATTTTGTAGTAAAGCTGAGATTGAACAGTAGTTTTATGTTTGGGCTTAGCTCTTCTTGGAGTTCATGTAGGACGCAGCCCGGGACACCGTCTGGTCCCATTGATGCTGTGTTTTTTGCTTTGGAGAGGGCGGCTCTTACCTGAGCATCTGAGATGTCAGGGGGGCAGCACTCTGCTGGGATAGATATTTGCCCTTCTGGTGGGGGGGGGGAGTTTGTGCTGAACCTGTCAGCTAGGATGTTGGCAATGTCTGTGGGTTCGGTGTATTTTTTGTCATTTTGGACTAATTCTGAGCATATCTGGGAATTCCCACCCAGGTTCCTAACATAACTAAAGAAAGCCTTGTGATTATCCTTAGTGTCCTGTGCAATTTTTCTCTCAAAGCTGGCCTTAGACGATTTTATGAGTGCCCTAGTTGTTTGCTAATACTGATCAGAGATACCTTTCCTTTTTGGGATTTTGCTCTATCATGTAGTAGCTTCCTCCTTCTGTTGTATAGTTTGTTTATGGCTGGGGTCCACCAGACAGGACGCCTGCCTTTGGAGGATTGGGTCTTGGTTTTATTTGGGATTGCATGATCCATGCATTCCTGAAGGTGTTCATAGAATGCGTTTATAAAGGATTCTGCGGTCTGGGCCATATTTTCTACAGGCCCGGGGGCTTTGAAGGATTTCACCTCGGTTTTGAGGAGTGTGAAATTTGCTTTAGAGAAGTTTTTCACTGTGGCTTTCTGGGCAGGGGGTGGGGTCGGGATGTGAATATCCAGTGAGATTAGTTTATGGTCTGATCTTACCAGTGAGGGATACACTTCTGGTCTGGAGCATAGAGCCCCCATGTTGGTGATGATCAGGTCCAGTATATTTTCCCCTCTTGTGGGAGTGGTAACAAGTTGTTCCATAGCATTTGAGTTTATAAATTCTAGGAACCTTTGGGCTAGGGTGTTGGAGATAGAGTAATGCTCCCAGTCTATGTTTGGGTAGTTGACGTCACCCAATATAATGGTGTTTGGAGAGACCTTCATATTTTTCAGTGTTCTCAGGAAGGCCGAGTGGGGCTCCTGGGTTTGGGAGGGTGGTCTGTAGCAGGCTATAAACTGGAAGTCAGTTTTACCCATTGTTAGTTGCACATGGATAGTCTCATGCTTCGTGCTGTGCCACCAACCTGGAGGTGTGGGTAACTTTGACAAATATTGATACTCCCCCTCCTTTTGTAGTTCGGTCCACATTTTGGGGCCAAAAAGCGTGGTATGAGGTATAACCTGGTAGTGCTGGGGTGCTCTCGGGAGCCTTGAACCAGGTTTCTGTTACTGCACAGATATCGATGTTCTCCATGCTAAGGAGAGTTTTGAGTGCGTGCATCTTGAGGTTTAGACTTCTGGCGTTGAGTAGCATTACTCTTAGTTTCTTATCCCTTGTGATACCTATGGAGGTGGGTTTGTCTTTTGAGCCTTGCCTAAAAAAGGCACTATGGGGGTGGCAAAAGCCTTTGCCAATATCTGAAATCCCAGGGGTGACAGGTGCAAGCCGTCCCTAGCGAAGCATCGTGGCTTGTCGAGCCTGTCATCCCAGGCTGACAGGCATTGGATCCCATTTGAATGACACCAATACTTAAGCCAATTGTTGAAATTGATCATCTTGTCTTCATATTGTGGCATCATTCTTGGTGAGGGTAAGATGCTACTCAAAGTCAGGGTCATACCGGCCTGGGCTACATGCTCAGAGAGCTCCTCTATGTCTCTTTTCATGTAGTCCAGGGAGGTACGTCTCAGGTCATTCACACCAGCATGGACAATGACTGAGTCATATTTGTACTTGCCTTGGAGTGACCTGAGTGCTTGTGTTATGTGGCAGATCCTAGCGACTGACAGGCAGCTCACCGTGACCTTCTCCTTGTTCAGCCTGGTGAGCGGGATGTCAGTGTGCCTGATGATAGAGTCACCTATTACAAGTGTATCAGGTGTGTTGTTTAGCCTTAAGGGCTGTGACTGTTCAGTACACTGGCTTTGTGAGCTATGTGTTGCACGTGTTTTGTTTTGGGGTAGCGGTTGCTTGGGTGTCTGCTTTGGAGGTCTCTGCTGCTTAGGCAGATTTTTATTTAGGGCCTCCGAGTATGTTTTTGTGTGTTTATGTGTTTGGTTTGCTGTCGTGGTAGGTCTATGTGAGACTGGAATTGTAGTGAGTGTGGTTTCCTTCTCCTCCTGACTGGTTACACCAGTACTGAGTTGATAGAGCTTAGCCTCCAGTTTGGCTATATGGTTGCATCTCTCACATGTGTTGGAATTTGTTGGGAGGAGGAGAGGGTTGTCTGTGTACATGAGTCAGTTGTAACATTGCCTCAAGATTCCCAGATTCACCAGATGGACTGGAGAGGAGATTGACAACTGACCTTTGGACATGCTAGAATAGTACTGGGAATTCCTTTATAATTGAAAAAAAGGGCCAATGGGGAACAAGGTACTCAAGGGGAGTTTGTGAGGGTGTAGTGCTTTTAATTTTTTAGTGCTGACTTATATAATTGCTTTAGTGAGCAAGTGCCAGGCTTTAGAGTAGGAATAGGGTGTTTATTATGAGAGCTAGATCAGTTCTAAGGGGAAAAGTGAAGAGCAGACTTTGTGGAGCCAAGAATGATTTAAACCCAATTAAGCGGAGCTGCCCGATGCTGCGCTATGTGCAAAATCGCGTAAAGCCGCGCCAAAGCGGGTTTTATACAGGGGGACTTGAAAGAGCTAGAAATTGGCCCAAAATGGACAATAGACTATGAGATTCTTGTGCTGAGAACACTCCTCCAGGGATAGATAGGCTGGTCTAAGCTCCCCACTGCCACTGGTGAACAAAGAAGCCTCCCTTTATCCAAGAAAGGAAATGGGCAACACAGGAACTTTCCAAAAGTCCAGAATACAGCAAAGCCTATATTTGGACTACTCTAGGTCAGGAAAGATGGGAAACAAGGATATTTTTTTTCTTTTTTTTCTTTTTTGCAACAAACAGCAGGAAAATGCAATAAATGTGTAACACAGGCTAGCACACTTGAGTGTGTAGGCTCAACAGGTAAATGCAACAAACAGGACAAACTTTAAAAGTGCAGGTGCAAAAACAACTTTAAACAGTTTAAAACAGTTCAAGAAGCAGAAATACTTGCAGTTGTTATTGTATGTAAGTATATGACTTCTCAATTCAAGTCTGATGCTCTCAATTTCATTTAGGCTACACCTGTGTAGGCTAAATGACAATAAAGTTTACTTACTTACATACTAGTGTTTGTGCCATAAACAGTGTTATAAGGGTTTCACATTATGAAGGCCAGCTTAAAACATGTTTTTTTCTGAAAAATTAGACCACTTGATAAATGTTTACCCTTTCAAAAGATGCAGTAGATGTGGACATATAGGATATACAATTAAGGAATGTATATTGAATTGCAATAAATGTAGTAACGAAGGACACATGTTATGATTGTCAGGACTAACAAGAACTTTCTCCTGTAATGCAAGAATGACAGTCAGAAAGGGCTCAAATAGAGCCACATAAGGAAAATGCCTGTAGGGCTTCTTCTGGGGTAGAATAACAAAGCAATATTAATATACAAGGCAAACAGGCAGAATAAAATGTGTGTAAGTCATTAAATACTGCTTTAGAAGAATTTGAAGGAGAAGAAAGTGACAATAGAAAGGATCCTGCGGAACCTGATGAAGGGGTAAATGTTAGCACTGAGGAAATGGAGGAGGAAGGGAAAGAAAAAAGTTTTACTATAGGTACCAGAGTCCATTAACGAAAAAAGCTCAAAGGCATGGGTAAATAGAGTAAAATCAAATGCATTGATTCATTTTATCTCTAAACATTATCAACAGTAAGGGTGAATGTAGAAGAATTACAGTATTACAGTGGTTACAAAAATATGACTTTATAATTCTCCCGTACACTAGACTGTGCTCTTATTGGGAAAGAGAGCAATTTGGCAAACTGTTTGGGGGGGTGGAATTATTTGCATGCTTGGGACTGTGACCTATGCAAGTATTGCTTTCCTTTACAAACAGCACTTAAAAGGTTAAAAAAACTTTAATGAATGATCACTTTTGACATAGGCAAACTTATATTTATATAAAAATAATCAAACCATATTAATAGGTTCACCTTTACAAATATTATACATCACATATATTGTTCTATACAATATAATCAATCCAACATTACATAAATTATTAATTTCCTGCCTTCTCTTAAACCTCATTCCTCCTGCAAAGTGTTGTTCCAACAATTTTCATTTTTTATGTAATTTACTCCTACCTGTTTCTAAAAAGCCCACTTCCTGTTCTTTTTTCTCTCTTACAGTATTCACTGCTTCAAGTATGGTTGCCTTAGATGATTTCTATTTTCTAGTAACTGATTTTATGGCAGACACCAGAATTAAACTTAACGACACCTTGCTATGTCCAGGCAATTCAGATCCTGTATCCCAACTCAAAAATCATTTCCATAGTTACACACATTTGCTCACCCAATATTCATAACAGAGTACATTGCAGGGAATTTGTAAAGTCTGCCAGCTCATTACACTCCAGAAACATATGCTTCCAGGTACCTCTTTGTTCCACATTACACATCCAACATTTGCCATCTACCTGAGGAAAAATTCTTTGGAGTCTGCTTGGGATACAGAAGTACCAATGCAAACACTTCCAGACAAAAATCCTAAATCTTTGATGCATATTTGGGAGCCATGCATATGACCTCCCATTGTTTCTTTGCTTATCTGATCTCTCTTCCCAATATTTTCCAATCTCCTCTGATTCCTATAGTTATCATGCAATATTTTATATGCCCTACTAATTAATCCTTTTTTAACAGAATTTTCTGTTCTAGATTAAACTAAAAACTCAACCAGTGCAGGTATTTCACTTAGGATTTCCCTGTCCTTTTCTCTTTGCCTATGCTCTGATATCAACCCCTGACTAAATCTCTTTTTCTTGTATTTATACCTTATTTTTAAACTTGACTTTCATTTTATCCCACTCACTAGCTATAATCTTTAGAGTACTTTCTATCTTTCCTAATAACTCCTGAATAACTTCCACTACCCGTTGCTTAAATTCTCTTTTCAATAGGTAGGTGGAGAAGTGCCAGTGTCTTATCTTTACTTTGTTACCCTGCACTTTTATCTTAATAATTATTGGTGCATGATCTGAAATAGTTATTGGATGTGTCAAAGTTCTCAATTAAATTCAAATGTTCCTGTGAAATAAAATTTCTGTCTAGTCGAGATCAGTTATTGTACTTTGGGGAATAATATGTAAATTCTTTCCAAGTTCCTACTGAATTTACAACTTTATACCAAATATTTTCATAAACTTCTTGAGAAATCTACCCTCTTTTGTTATATTTTCCCTTCCAGGCCTCACAGATACATCCTCACTGTTGCAAAACAATTTTTCTATCTCTTTCTATAAGTAATATTCCCTGCAGAAATCACATTATTTCTCCCAATTTTATTAAGCTCCTTAATAGCAGTTTTAAGTGAAATATAAATACATGCCAGTGTAATTCTCATTTCTTACCAGTAGCCCCTTACTACCACAAATCTGCCAGTATTATCTTTTCCCCGCTCTTTTATCACTGTTGGAGCTTCTCCAGCAATTAATATAAGTACTCATCTTTTCCTTTGTTCCTAAAATTCTGTTGAATATCCAGCCAAAATCTTTTCTTTATCAAATTCATATGTTCAGTTCTTTCCAAATTTGTCTCTTGTAGTATTACTATTTGTACTTTGTATTTTTAAATATAATTAAATATTCTTTCCTTTTTGTCTATACCTGTCACATTCCTAGATAATATGGAAAGTGTTGCCATTATAAGAAGTTATTATTCCCATCTGATATATATGATAGCTTTTCTAAAGGTCTGTTCCCAGCTTTTGTTATACATGCACCCACTGATGTTTGGCAGGTTAATCCTTTATATGTTTTTTTTTTCTTATCATCAACATTGGAGCACATGCCACATTGTAAAAGAGATTTTATTTTAATGAAAACCCTCAGACAAAAAAACCCTCTAGAACACCCCCATAATCTGTTAACTTCATGCAAACACACAAAACTATGTACATCTTTAAGTAATGAAGTTTAACCCTCTTAATGGGAACAATTGTTCTAGACAGACAGCTGCAAATACAGGCCTTAACTAAGCTAAAGTTGAGGTTATCCATGCTAAGAGATATGTTATTGCCTTATTGTCAGTATTTCTACTTACACTAATTAATGTCTTTTTTATCTTTATTACTCTCCTAGATGTGAAAAACAACTTTTAGGCTTAACCCTGTACTTTGTTTTTTTATTGCCTATAATCAGTCTGTCTCCATGGAAACGTAAGAGGAAAAACATGTAGTCCTCAGCTGCAGGCCTTTAAAGACAAGCTGCAACATTTATTGCCAAAGAAAAACTTTTCATTATATTTACTCTTCTCTTATTTACTCGTTTCTACTTAAAATGTATTAGATTAAGCCAAGGGTCTTGATTCACACATTCACATGTGCAAAAGTAACAGAAAACATATCAGCTGTACATATATTATGATATTTGTACTTTTCACTCATGTTACACCTCAACAACCTAAGATTACAGCTTATTAACTTAAACATGCTTTTGTCTAGCTTTTTTCTCTCTTTGCTTTGTAATGCCCGCATTTCATAATACTACAAAAGAAACTTAGTATCTTTATCACATACAAGAACAACTCAAAATGCTTTACTATAAAACAAGCAATTTATATCATGACATGTTTCATAGAAATACTAAGAACATACATTATTTTACTTAGTTATTTTTCCCTTCCTCTTCCCCTCCCCTCAGTGTCTTCCAAACATTTATATCATGAAGTGAGGTACATGCCTTTCAGTTCCCCAAGAGTTTAACAAAGTCAACAAAAGTCCACTCTTTCCATTTTTTCTTATAAAGCCATATTTCACAAAAGCTATTGATACTTTGCACTTTGCAGTCTCATGCTTATTCACTAATTTCAATGTTACTGGTGGTCTTCCTCTTCTCCTCCACCTCCCATCTCCAGACTCTGTTTCAATTCTAAGGTACTCCAAGATTCTTCTAGTCACCATCTGTGCTTTTTTATGACTCTCAAGCATTTTCCTTTGGAAAAATGGAAAAGGTTTCACTGGCAAAGTCTCTCTGTTTGCTTTATTATTTGAAAAATGAGAAGCAGAGTGCCCTTCTGCTTGATGGCTCACTTTTTGCTGGACAAACTTTTATATTTTCTCTTATGCCTGTTCTGCTTCATAAATTACTTTGATCCTCCAGGAAAAAATACCCTGAAGACAGCTAGATATAACAGCTTGAATCTCTCACCTGCGACTCAATATTTCTTGATTGCTGGAATAAATTTGTTGCTCTTCTGTCTAGTGTACAGTGAATAATCATTTTCCACAAACTCTCTATTGTCCCCAACTTTTAATAGTTTGCCCTTTTGCCATATATTTGACAAAGATCAACTCTTTCAGCTGGTGGGCTTTCATGTTTACTAATACAGGTCTAGGCTACTTTCCCATGGCCACATTTGGAGCATACACTTGGTGTGCCCTTTCAATTAACACTTCTTGTTGTGGAAGACCAGCCCATTTGCTTGTATGTGCCTCCATAAAACTAATACAGTCTGTTCTTTCTAGTTTCTCTGGTACAGCAGAAAATCACAGATTTTTACCTATGCGTTCTGACCTCTAATTCTACCATTTTTTGAAACATCTCATCTTGAGAAATCTCATATTTAGCCAGGCTTTTCTTCATTTTGACCTCTGTGTTTTGCAGTTTTACCAACTTATCTAAATATCTATTTACATGTTCTTCCATTTTCCAGCCTTTTGTTATTTGAGTTGATATACTCCTTCAGTGTTTCATTTGTTGGAATCAGTTCTGAGCACAACTGACTTTGTTTTTTCCTCTAGATTACTGGAAGCCATGTCTTGCACCAAAGCTGGAGCTTGAACTGCTTTTTGTTGAACAGCTGCAGGATTTTTCCCAGTTAGTGTTTTCTATTTACCTTTTCTAGTTGATTTTCTTTCAGGCTCTCCTGGTTTCTTCTTTTCTGACATCTAGGCAGTTTACTTTCTAGCCAGTAACTGAATTTACTAAAATTCCTAGCTCCTGTCTTTCAGTTTCTTTTTTCACACTGGGAGAGTTAAAGTTAATCAATGTGTAGCCATCTTGGAAACCCCACACTTAAAAGAGTTTTTGTTACTATGACAGCAGGTTAGTGGTGGATCCAATGGTTAGACACACTATAGTTAGTATAATTACACTGTATGCTTGTCCGAAATAAGAGGAGAGATACAGTCTACTAGAGGATGTGAGGGCATTAATAGTTGTTAACAACTGTAGTAGCAGGTGACTTCATTTGTAATGTAAGATATACAAAAAGCAATTTAATCAAATATTTCAGAATTGGTAAGGAACTTTTAATGATATGTGATTTGCAATTAGATTAGGATGAAGGATGTGCATATTATACATGGGAATGCTGGACCAAAATAGACTTTTTTATTTTTCTGAGAGGTTACAAAAAATATCAGGGGGAACAATAATTGGCTTTTCTGACCTTTGTGCTACATGGGAGAGCTTGGTGATGAAGAAGAATGTCTTGTAGAAGGGAAAGGCTTAAAACATTAATGGCTAAATAGGTGGAGGAAGAAAATTGACAGAGAAGGATACAAATGTGTCCTTTACTGACTGGTGGATAGGATTTAAAGACAAATATAAAAAGTATATATTATATGAAAAGGAATGATAGTGGAGGGAGAAGTATTTTTATAGATCATTACTTCAGAAATATAAATTTTCAGTAGAACCACATAGTCAAGAATATCTAAGGAGAGAAAGAGAAATTTATGAAAAAAAATAAGAATACAGACGTTACTGTAGACTTATTTTTGAAATGAGAAAAAGAAGAGGTATTACATTTTTAAATGGATAGGTTAAGACATATGAAAATACTGTTTCTAGTTTTTTTGATGACGTTAGGGTAGAAAGAAAGGGTAAGCAAAATATTATTACTATTGCAACAAAATATGTGGGAAAGTTATATGAATGCAAGGACAGTGAAGAATTAAGATACTGGGATTTAGAAGAGATGTAGATTTCAAGAAATGTACTGATAGGAATATTGAGTTAGATGAGCTTAAATAGCATTAGGATAGCTAGATAAAGACAGTTCTTGGGGGGAAGATAGGTTAACTTATGTTTTTTATACATCCGTGTGTAATATGCAAACAAAATGTATTTTTAGATGTATTGAATGAATGAGCCATTAAAGGGGATTCATAATAACTGCACAGAACATACTGTTATAAACTATTCATGGAAAAGGGGTGATAAATGGGATATGAAAAACTAGAGAACTATCACTCGGTATAATACAGATTACAAAATCTTGAAAGTTCTGTAAGTTAGAACCCAGGCTGAATAAGGGGAAAGTGACAGTCAGTTGCCTGTCAGGCAACAGGATCTGCCACATAACGCATACACAATTGCTGGAACCTGTGTTCTGAGAGACTGCCTTCCAGACTATCTGCAAATATACAGAGCTGAGTATAGTTTTTTGGTTATAGAGTTTGTTAATTGTTGCTTAGATCTCTGTTGAAACTGTTGTCTCACTGTTCTGAGAGACTGATCTGCAAATATACAGAGCTGAGTAAATTTTTTTGGTTTTAGAGTTTGTACTGTTAGTTGTTGCTTAGATCTCTGTTGAAACTGTTTTGTCCTACCCACCCTCCCTATTTTTGGTTTGTAGTTTAAATTTGGTGGCTTTTGCAGTTGCCTGCCCCACTGTAGATTTGGTATGGGACACTCCCCCAGTCCCATCTCTTTACCACATTCTACCTAATAAACTCTTTCTGCACTTGCTTTTAGTCCTTTTTAATTTAACTGCATTATTTAAATGGTGTTTGGTCTAATATTGTTACATACTCAAGTGTGCTAGCTTGCACTGCATATGAATTGTTTTTACTACTTTTCCGTAAAAAAAAAAAAAAAAGAAAACTCTAAGCCTGTTTCCTACCTTTCCTGTAACTAGTGTTCCAGATACAGATTTGCTGTATCCAGGACTGTATGTAAGCTTCTGAGCCCCACAAGCCTTTCTGTGTTGGAGGGAAGCCTTCTAGCTTATCAGTGGGAGGGGTAAGCACTAGGTAACCTGTCTACCACATAAGGAGTGGTTCTGGCCCAGAAATTGTAGTTATTGGCCGTTTGGGCAATCTCTTCCATCTCTCTCAACTTTCTGATTTGAAAGCCTGCATTTGCACTTGTTTCTGTCCTGTAACTCATCTAGTGCAGATACAGATTCTTAGTTTTAGCACTTAAATTTGCTTATTCATGCTCAGCACTTGTTCAGAACTTGTAAGCACTAAATAAGCTACTAATTACTATAGCACTCAGTCTTCCTCATTACCTAGAAGAAAACAGTTTTTGTACTTAATTTTCTCACTTGCTTAGAGAAAAACAGCTCTTGTACTCACTTTCCTCACTTACCTAGAGGAAAATAGTTTTTTTATTCAGGCATGTCCAAGGGTCAGCTCCCAGTGTTCTCTGCTGTCTATCTGATGAATCTGGGCATCTTGAGGCAATGTAGAAATTGCCTCATGTACACAGACAATCCTCTCCTCCTACCACCCAACACTACAACCTGTGAGAGATGCACTTATCTAGCCAAACTGGAGGTAAAGCTCTCTCCAATCAAGACTGAACTTGACAGTCATGAGGAGAAGGTAAACATTTGCACCACACCACACTCATCACACAGTCTCACTAAATCTACACCACCAAAATCCACACTTAGTAACACAAAAACATTCGCGGAGGCTCTCAATAATAATTTGTCTAAGCAACAGAGACCTCAAAAGCAGAAACACAAGCAACCTCCATCCCCCAACACAACCCAAATGACACATAGCCCACAGACTCAATGTGCCACTCAACCACATCCAATAAGGCAAAACAACGTTCCCAACACAGTAGTCATAGGTGACTCTATAGTCAGGCACACTTATGTCCCACTCACCAGGCTAAACAAGGAGAAGGTTACTGTCAGCTGCCTGTCGGATGCCAGGATCCGCCACATAACCCATGCACTCAGGTCACTCCACAACAAGTACAAATATGACTGTCATTGTTCATGTTGGTGTGAATGACCTGAGATGTACCTCCCTGGACTACATGAAAAGAGACATGGAAGAGCTCTCCAATCTTGTAGCCCAGGCAGGTATGACCCTAGCCCTGAGTAGTATTCTGCCATTGCCCAGAATGATACCGCAGTACAAGGACAAAATGATTGACTTCAACAATTGGCTATGCTTCTGGTGTCATTCTAAGGGGATCCAGTATCTGTCTGCTTGGGATGACATGGTCGACAGACCACGATGCTTTGCCACAGATGGCCTGCACCTGTCACCCCTGGGATTCCAGATACTGGCTAAGGCTCTTGCTGCCCCTATAGTGCCTTTTTAGGCAAGGTTCAAATAACAAATTCACCACCATAACAGGAACAGGCAAGCAAAAGCTGAGGGTAATGCTACACAATGCTAGAAGTCTAAATCTCAAAATGCACTCACTCGAGGCACTTCTTAAAATGGAGAACATCGATATCTGTGCAGTGACTGAGACCTGGTTCAAGTCTCCAGAGAGCACCCCTGCACTACCAGGCTATAACTCATACCACACTTTTCGGCCATGTAACCTGGACCGAAACAGCAAAGGTGGAGGTGTGTCCATATTTATTAAGGATATCCACACCTCCAGGCTAGTTGCTCAGCATAACGCACCCGAGGTTATCCAAGTGCAACTAACTCTGGGCAAAACTGCAATCCAAATTGTAGCTCGCTACAGATCCCCCACCATGCCTCAGGATTTCCACTCCTCTTTTCTTGATGTACTGGAAAATATTAGGGTTCAACCAAACACCCTAATAATGGGAGACTTCAACTACCCCACCATTAACTGGGAAAACTACTCGTGTACCAACTCCTTAGCTCAATGCTTTCTGGAATTCATAAACTTCAATGCCCTGGATCAACTTATCCACACCCCCACCAGGGGCAACAGTATAGACCTAGTCATTACCAACATGAGTGACCGGTGTTCCACACCTGAAGTCAACTCCTCGTTGGTCCGATCTGACCATAAGCTAATCACCATTGATATCCACATCCCGCCCCCACCCCCCATTAAGGAAACCACAGTAAAACATTTCTCCAAAGCCAACTTCATGCTTCTTAAGACAGAAGTGGTGAACTTCATGACACCCATGCAGATGGACAATACAGTTACAACTGCTGAATCCTACACAAATGCACTCTATAAGCACTTACACGAGTGCATGGATCGTGCTATCCCAAACAGAACCAAGACATTATCCTCCAAAAAGGAAGCCAATCTGGTGGTCCCCTGCCGTAAACAAACTGTACAACAGAAGGAAGAAACTGCTGCAAAAGAGAGTAAAATCCCATGAGTGGAGGATCTCCCTGGTCAGCCTCAGTAAGAAGCTGAGATCCCTTCTAAGATCCTCCAAAGCTAGCTACAAAAACAAAATTGCCACTAATTCCAAGGACAACCACAAAGTATTCTATAGCTATGTCAAGAATCTCGATGGCAACACCCAGATCTGCTCTGAGTTACAGCACAAAGGCATGAAAATTATAGAACCAACTGATATTGCCAACATCCTGGCAGATAGGTTCAGTGCTAACTTTACCCCCCTCACCCCCTAAAGGGCCCATATCTATACAGGAAGAATGCAGAGTCCCTGTAATCACAACTACGCAGGTAAAAGCTGCACTCTCTAAAGCCAAAAACACAGCATCCATGGGACCGGACAACATCCCAGGCTGCATTTTACACGAACTTCAGAATGAACTGGCTCCCCACTTAAGCACCATGTTCAATAATAGCCTTGCATCAGGCTTTGTGCCCACTGAATGGTGCACAGCAACAGTTATTCTAATCCACAAAGGGGCAGCCACCACTGATCCTTTGCCTGACGAGCCTGGTCTGCAAGGCCATGGAATGTATCATCATGGAACTCATAAACAAAGACATTGGTAACCTCCAAACTCTGGATCCCACCCAGTTTGGGTTTGTGAAAGGCAGATCATGCCTCCTGAACCTGATCAACTTCTTTGAGGCAGTCACCAAAGCCGTAGATGAGGGTAAGGTGGTTCACACAGCCTATCTTGACCTCACCAAGGCTTTTGACACCATCCCCCATTCTGGAATTATAGCTGAACTCACTAAACTAGGTATAAATCCCTACGTCACAAGATGGGTTGCCAACTGGCTCACTGACAGAACCAATACTGTAAAAGTTGCAGACTCCAAATCTGACCTCAAAGCAGTGACAAGTGGATACCACAGGGTTCTGTCCTGGGACCTGTCCTGTTTGGTATCTACTTCTCTGAAGTACAGGCTAACAAAGTTCACAGATGACTGCAAACTAGGAGCCATAGTGAAGTCCCCAAATGATGTGGACATCCTACAGAAAGGCCTCGCTGAGACAGATGCCTGGTGTCAGAGCCATGGCCTCAAGCTCAATGCCAAAAAGTGCAGTGTCATCCCCTTTGGTAAAAACTTTGTACTCATGAACTACCACATAGGCAGCAATCTACTTAACACCAAATGTGTGATAAGAGACCTTGGGAACCAGGTGGGCAGTAGTCTCTCCTTTGATAGTCACATCACCACAGTAGTCAGAAAGTCCTTCCACGTGGCACACCTCATCATAAAAGGGTTCTCATCTAGGACAAAAAAGGTCATTGCTCCCCTCTACTCGACACTCATTAGACTCATTATAGAGTACAGCGCCCCTTTTGGAATGTACCTCACTGCAACAGCTGGAAAGGCCACATAAGTACCTCACAAAGAAGATTACTGGCTTCAAACAGATGCCCTACACTGACCACCTCAAAAAACTCCAGCTTTACCCCGTAGCATATCACCTACTCTGAGGTGATCTCTACCTAACACATAAAGCTATGTCAGACCTAGAGCTGTTGGACATGCTACACCTAAAGAAATCCCAATCCCTCCGAGCTACAAGTTCTAGGGACATAAACCTTGTCACCACAATAAACAGGACATGCTGGATGGATAGATTCCTGTCCCAGAGACTTCCCATACTCTGGAACAGGCTACCCATCTATGTCAAGCAACGTTCTTCATTAGCACTCTTCAACAAAAATCTTGATGAGTGGATGGGAGATAGGAAATACACCCTGGGGATCACTTCTGTGTCTCTGCTTGACAGTGGCACAGGAAAATAACTTTCTTGGGTGGCGTAAGCCAAGGAACTTTGTTGGCTAGGCTTACGTAGGCCCTTGGGCTGATACCCTAGTACCTACCTATGAACACTCAGGTCCCTCAATAACTGGTACAAATATGACTCTGTCATTGTAGATGTGGGTGTGAATGACCTGAGACACCTCCCTGGACTACATGAAAAGAGACATGGAGGAGCTCTCGGATTATGTAGCCCAGGCCCGTATGACCCTAGCCCTGAGCAGCAGCATTCTACCATCATCCAGAATTATACCACAGTACAAGCAGAAAATTATTGATTTCAACAATTGGCTAAGTTTCTGGTGTCATTCTAAGGGGATCCAGTATCTGTCTGCCTGGGATGACATGAAAGGCAGACCTCGATGCTTTGCCAGAGATGGCCTGCATCTGTCATCCCTGGGATTCCGGATACTGGCCAAGGCTCTTGCCAGTCTTATAGTGCCTTTTTTAGGCAGTGCCCCAAGACCAAATTACCACTGTAACAGCTACAAACAAATGCAATCTGGGGGTCATGCTGCTCAACGCTAGAAGTCTAAATCTCAAAATGCACTCACTCGAAGCACTCCTAAAATGGAGAACATCGACATTTGTGCCATAACAGAGACCTGGTTCAAGGCAGCAGAAAGCACCCCTGCAATACCAGGCTATAACTCATGCCACACCTTTCAGCCTCAGAACTTGAACAAGAGCTCCAAAGGCGGTGGTGTTTCCATATTCATAAAGGATGCGCACACCTCTAGACTGGTAGCCCAACATAAGGCATCTGAGATGCTTCAAGTGCAGCTAACATTAGGTAAGACAGCGATTCAGGTCATAGTCTGCTATAGGTCCCCAACCATGTCCCAAGACTAACACTCCACATTCCTAAGCACCCTGGAGAATATTAGGGTCCAACCTAACACTCTCATACTGGGCGACTTTAAGTACCCCCTCCATTAACTGGGAAAACTACTCATGTACCAATACACTTGCTCAATGTTTCCTGGAATTCATTAATTCCAATGCCCTTGACCAGTTCATTCTTACCCCCACTAGAGGTAGCAACATCCTTGACCTGGTCATTACTAACATGGATGACCGTTGCTCTACACCAATATTCATCTCCTCCCTGGTTTGATCTAACCACAAACTAATCACCCTGGAAATCCACATCCCCCCCCCGCAAAGGTAACAACCATGAAAAACTTCTCCAAAGTTAACTTTGGGCTCCGAAAAACAGAGGTGGCTAACTTCATGGCACCCATGCAAATGGAGAATAGTTGCATGACCGCCGAAACATAGGTTCATAGGTAGGTACTAGGCTATCAGCCCTAGGGCCCATACAAGCCTAGCCAAAAAATGTACCCTGGCTTTCGCCACCCAAGAAAATTATTTTCCTGTGCCCCTGTCGAGCAGAGCCACAGAAGTGATCCCCGGGGTGAATTTCCCATTTCCCATCCAATCATCAAGATTTTTCTTGAAGAGTGCTATTACAGCAATGCACTGTATGAACACGTACACAAATGGATGGATCTCGCCATACCCAATAGAACCAAGATGCTCTCCTCCAAAAAAAGAAAACAATCTGGTGGTCTTTTGCCATAAACAAACTCTACAACAGGAGGAGGAAACTGATGCAGAATAAGGTGAAGTTTCAAGACTGGAAAATCTCCCTTATCAGCCTCAAAAAAAAGTTGGGATCCCGCATCAAATCCTCTAAAGCTAGCTATGAAAACAGAATTGCAGTAGATAGTAAAGACAACCACAAGGTCTTCTATAGTTATGTAAAGAATCTCCACAGCAATACCCAGATTTTCTCTAAGCTACTGCACAATGGTACCTCCTATACTGAGCTAACAGATATTGTCAATATACTGGCCAACAGATTCAGTGCATACTTTACCCCTCCCCCCCAAAGGACCAGTCACAATACCAGTATATTGCCAGGCACCCAGTATTACTGCTGTACAGGTTAAAACAGCACTGTCCAAGGCCAAGAATACAGCTTCTATGGGACTTGACAATATCCCTGGCTGTGTTCTACATGAACTATAGAGTGACCTGGCACACCTGTGTGTCCTGTTCAATCACAGCCTCACCTTAGGCTTTGTCCCTACTGAATGGTGAACTGCTACAGTCATCCCTCTCCACAAAGGAAGAGTGACTACAGACCCTGGTAACTATTGCGCCATTAGTCTGATGAGTCTGATATGGAAAGCTATGGTATGCATCATCATGGACCTAATAAAAAAGGTTATAGTGAATCTCCAAACTCTGGATCCCACACAGTTTGGCTTTGTGAAGTGTAGATCATACCTGCTCACCTTGGTCAACTTCTTTGAGTCACTCACCAGAGCTGTGGATAAAGGCAAGGTGGTTCATACAGCCTACCTTGATCTGGCCAAGGCCTTTGATACCATTCCCCACTCAGGAATCAGAAAAACTCCCTAAGCTAGGCATCAACCCCCTATATCACTAGGTGGATTGCAAACTGGCTAACAGGTAGAACCCACAGTGTGAAAGTAGCTGACTCTAAGTCAGATTGCCGACCAGTCACGAGTGGATTCCCACAGGGTTCGATCCTGGGTACTCTCCTGTTTAGTATCTACTTCTCTGAAGTCCAGACCAACACAAAGGGACTCTGGCTGACAAAGTTGGCAGACGATTGCAAGCTGGGAGCTATTATTAACTCCCCAAGTGATGTTGACAACCTACAGAAAAGCCTCACTGAGACCAACGACTGGTGTCAGAACCATGGCCTTAAGCTCATTGCCAAAAATGTGTCGTCATCCCCTTTGGGAAAAACCTGGTTCCCATGAATTACCACATCGATGGTAATCCACTGAACACAGAAGGAGTTATAAGAGATCTGGGAACACAGGTTGACAGTAACCTCTCTTTTGACCACCACATTGCCACTGTGGTCAGAAAGTCCTTCTATGTGGCACATCTCATTACTAAGGGTTTTCCATCCAGGAAAAAAAGAGGTCATTGTCTCCATCTACTCTTCCCTCATTAGGCCAATCATTGAGTGCAATGCCCCATTTCGCATGTACCTCACTAAACACCTGCAACAACTGGACAGGCCACAAAAGTACCTCACAAAGATGATCCTAGGTCTTAAACATTTGTCCTATATGGACAGACTCAAAAAACTGCAAATATTCTCTGTCTCATATCGCCCACTTATCTCTGCTTGACTTACAAAGCCATGTCTGACCCAGCTCTGTTAGAAATGCTACATCTAAAGAAATCCCAATCCCTCCACACCACATGCTCCAGAGACCTCTACCTCATTACCACAAACAACAGAACATGCTGGAGGGGCAGGTTCATAACTCAGAGACTGCCCATGCTATGAAATAGACTTCCCATACATGTCAAGCAGAGCACCTCACTGGCCCTCTTCAAGAGAAATCTTGATGAGTGGATGGGAAATAGAAAATTCACCCCAGGGGTCACTCCAGTGGCTTTACTCGACAGAGATACTGGGAACTAAGGTCGGGTGGCACAATGAAAGAGAGAAAAAGAGAGAGAGAAGGGATACTTCTGGTATGTGATATAATAAAGACTTTGGTAGCTTAGAGCACAGGCAATTAGGAGAAGTATTCTGACAGTATGGCTTTAGTATCAAGATGCAGATTGATTATATGTACAGTATACAGGAGACCAACATGTCATTGTTATTTATTTAACATTTGTTTACCAGGAAAGTCCGACTAGGTCAGTGCCCATTTTCAGCAGAGGCATGGGGAGAAGAGCTCCGGAGACAATTAGCAAATTACAAAAATTACATTGAATTATATTCACTTGTACACCTTAGAACAGGACAAAATTTATATACCATACATTTATATTGATAGATGGGACAGATATTTATGCATGCAATAGTTTAAAGCAATCTTGCACAATAGAATATAGACATGAAGTTAGTATGTACCATAAACTTTCACATTGATGAATAGGACAAATATACATAAAATAGTTCAAAGCAATACTACAGAATAGATAAGGATGTAAGGTGTATATCAGAAGAAAATAACCACAAGACAAGTGGACTTTGCAAGTTATATGATTCAGAAGACAATACATTATTGTAGTGTGATTATTTTGTAAGTCAAGTAAGACAGAGATGAGAGGTGAGAGGAGAGGAGAGGAGTTGCAGAGGAGGGAGAAAGGGTGAAGGGAGCTTAGGTATTAAAGAATAATGTGTGGGTAAGTATGGATAAAGCAAGAGGAGAACAAAGGCTAAGAGAAAGTGTGGTATTGAAAAAATTGGAGAAGCAGGAGGGAGTAAGAGATTAGTTTATTTGAGCAGAAATAGAGTGTTGTGTTAAGGTTTAGGAGAGGTAGCGTAGTTAAGGTAAAGGTATGGTAACTGGGTGAGGGGGAAGAGAGAGAGAGAGTAAATGGGTATTAGTAGGAGGGTAATATGGGAACAGTAGATTTATGGTTAGTTAATTGTGGGGGTGGGGGAAGGGGTTATAGTAACAAATGAGTAAATATAATTACATAGGATGGGTTTTGGCTTTGTTTCTAAGTTGTCAGCAGTGATATAGATCGACTTGATTTTGTTGGTATGCTGAAGTGCCCAGGCTTTATCCCTTAGTTTAAGTTTTTTAGTGTCTTTTGTTAGACAAGGAGCATAGTTTGATTTTACTCTTATAGTTCTGCATGGGGCAAGTTTATTTAGAATGTCAAGGAAAGTGGTGTTAAAGTAATCCACGGCAGTATCTAGTGGTAGTGTTTTGAGTACGGTCCAGTCACAGATTTGCAGGATGGAGATGAAGTTTTAGCATTAATGTCTTTTTCGTTACAAATTTGATGATAGGCGTTTTTTTCTGGGGGGATGAAGCTGCTGCTGTCTAAGTAGGGATGTTGGGAGGTGATCACTAATGCTGTCGGAGAGACAGCCTGATTGGAAAGCCTGAGATGGTATGTTTGTTAGGATCCAGTCTGGAATAGATTGCCTTTTTGTGGCTTTGTCTACTTTGATAGCAGTTTGAATAACCTAGGTAAAACCAATTAGGTTAATCAAATTAGTGAGGTTATCAGAGATGCAAGACACCCAGTCAGTGTTAATGTCACCCATTATGATGGTTTCTTGTGAGAACATTAAGGATATCCAGTGGAGAATTTCCTCGATTATGGTGAGGTTATTGCCAGGAGGAATGTAAGTACCTATAATGGATAGGTATTTATTGGAATTTATTTCAAGTTTGCTAAATATTATCTCAGCATTGTTGAATTTTGGGATGCTTGGTTCTATACATTCTAATTTGAGATTTTGTTTATAAATTATGGCTATTCCACATGCATGTTTGTTTTTTTCTGTCACATCTGTTTATATTATAACCTGAAGGAAGAATTTCATTGTTATTTATTTTTGTTTTCAGCCAGGTTTATGGTAGTACCGCAATGTCAGGGAAGTAGTGTGACAGACTGGCATGGATTCAGGTATCTTACTGACTATACTCCTGAGATTCATTTTAAGGAGTAGAAGGGTTGAATCTTTAGTTGACGTTTCTATTCCTCTGTAGGGCTGTAGTGTGGTGGAGTTGGTGGATTGCTGTAGATCAATTTTGGGGGCAGGATTTGGGTGAGTATTACAGCTGAGTTTTAGATATAGTGCAAAGTATAAGAGTAATTTCGAGAGTTTTGTTATGATTTTGTTAAACTTGAGAAAAGTTTGGGACTTGGAAAATAGGTGATCATATCTATGTGGAAAGTATCCTGTAAAACTAAAGTTACAGAGATCCGAAGCTATCTCAAAGGTAATGAGTGGAGAGGATGAGGAATTGTAATGGTAGGAGAAGAGAAAGTGTTTTATAGCTGAGCATGATAGGATGTTAGGTGATTGGCTAGAATAAGGAGTGTGAAGAGGATTGCATATCAGGATAACAATTTTAGGTGTTTGGTATAGTGTGAAGTTATCATTATGTAGAAAAGGAAGGAGGCAATTGAGGGTGGGGTGAGTTAAGATGATATGTATTTGTAGAAGAAAAGTGTAGAGAGGTTTGGTGAGTAGTTGCAGATTAACTGGATAATGAGAGTAGGAAGGTGGAGAAAGTCATTTTTTGTGCAAGCAAGAAAATTTAGGCTGGGTTTTTTATAGTTGTGGCTTAATTGGAAGCATTTGTTACTGGGTATTAGTAATTGGTGGATATGGTTACTTTGAAATAAGTTTAGATGCACTGAGGGTGGGTGAGAATTGGGGTTGGGTAGAGGAGTGGAGGTGAGCCCAAGCAGAGTGAGGGCGAATGGAGTGGGCTAAACCTGCCACTGAAACACTGCAGAAACTATTAGAGCAAAATAAGTCACATCAGGTCAGTGCCAAAGTTCCAGTTTTGCAATTATACTATAATGCAAATCAACTACAGTAGAAACAGTGTTTTTTTAATATGTTTCCTTACTTATTTAGCAGTCAAGAACAAAGTGTTAAAATCAGTCAGCATGTATCTTAAGCACTGCATGGCAATAAATAACCTGTTTGGCATGGCAATTCCTTAGAGCAGGAAGGCTGTTCACAAGCAACTATATATACTGGCTCAAGATAAAAAAAGATCAAAGTATAGTGGAGGAAGAGGGAGGGGACCTAACAATTTCATCCCAGCTAGTGTGCATACCACTTCATAGCTTAGACATAAAATAAAATTAAAATGTTAACAGCTGAATCACAGGGCCAGGACATACATAGCGGACAGAAAGCACTTTCCCGAGTTAGGGTCGTATACTGTAGTTATATTATGAGTTGAGAGTCAGCATCAGGGGACAGGTGAAAGGCAGCACTTGTGGATTTCAAATGAGAATCCTAAAGAAACTGTAATAGAAAATGAGTAAGCTCACAGACAGGACCTAGCAAGTCAGAATTGGGGAGTCCACCTCTACAAAGAGGCCAGTCACAAGTGAAGTCCCTCAGAGATCAGTCCTTGGACCGCTCCTTTTTGGCATCTACTTCTCAGAAGTCAAGGCCATTGTCAGTGGTCTCTGGTTAACTAAATTTGCAGATGACTGCAAATTAGGAGCTGTCATTGAATCTCACACTGACACAAATGTTCTCCAGGAGGGGCTGACACAGACAAATAACTGGTGTCAGAGCCATGGACTAAAACTAAATGCCAAGAAATGCATAATAGTATCCTTTGGGAAGTCATCCATCCATGGAAACTATCATATTGACAACACACTCCTTAGACTTGACCCAGTAGTCAGGGACTTAGGGACACAGATAGTAATCTAGCCTTTGATCATCATGTGTTTACAGTGGTGAGGAAATCATTCTATGTTGCACAACTTATAAACAAAGGTATGGCATCTAAGTCCAAGGAAATGATTGTTCCACTGGGTTTACTATTGAAAGTTTGAATCAGCTTCGGTCGACCAATAACAAAGGTCGACTCGAAATGCTGAATATGAAATTTTGAATGTAAACCCAAAATGAAACAGAATACATTGACCACTATGGTTTGATGTATTCACCATAGCAGGAGGTGTTGTCACTCACTTCCTGCTATGCACATTAATGCACAGTCAATGGTACATTACTTCTAGTATTTTTCAGTGGGGGGCTATGCCCCCCCTGCACCCCCCCCATGTGGGGGGCTCTGCCCTTCACCCCCGTACATTAAATATACCAATTCCGAGATCGCACTATAGTGAGGAAATGGGCTAATTCCCTGTTCCTCACTGAAGCACGACCTCCCTGCACAATGTTGAACCAAAATGACTAACCTACACTACCCGTTTGCTGTAATGTAACTCGATCAATTTTGGGTCGACATTCTACCTACCTGGGAAACTGCCTTTTGACCATGTGCCAGTCGACCGAGGCAGTTTCAACGTTGCCATAGTAAACCGTTCCACATTCATCAGACCTACCATTGAGTACAATGCATACTTTGGTATGTACCTAACCAGGCATATCCAACAACTGGAATGTCCACAGAGGTTCCTCACTAAAACAATACAGGACGTAAGTAATATGCTCTATGCAGACTGCATCAAGGCCCTATCCCTGTATTCTGTCTCCTACAGGCTTTTGAAGGAATTCTATGCCTAGCATACAGGGCATTGTCAGACCCCATTCTGATGGTCCTCCTGCATATCCACAAAACAAACAGTACCAGAATTACCCATTCTAAAAACTTAAACCTTGCCTGTGATATAAATAGGACCTGCTGGAGAGATAGGTATGTATCCCAGAGACTACCCCATCTATGGAACAGGCTTCCTACCCATGTGAAGCAGAGGTCCTCCCTAACCCAATTCAAGTGCAACTTGGACAACTGGATGGGAAACCGAAAATTCATCCCTGCTATGGTACCTATGTCTTTAATGCAAACAGGTAACCTGTAAATGGTTCATCTCCCAGGCCCATGCTTACACTTATCAAGGGTATCAGAACTTATCAGAGATTTGGGATGCATGGCTAGGGTTAAAAAGGCACTTGTTTTTGTTAGCCTAGTAAACACCTATGAACCTATGAGAGGAGAGGAGTTAGAGGGAATTCTTGTGGCTAAAAGTATAGATACCTTAAGAAATGTATAATAACAATAACAGTACAGTGTTTTATGGAAATCAAATTACAAAACAATTTATCAATGCAAAAAAATTAAATAAAACAAGATATTTACAGAAACACTGCAAAATGAATAAATCTTAAAACAAAGAGACCTTTCATTAACCTGAGAATAACTTAGTGCTATAATACAGAGATAGACCGTAATAAACTTATAGCAGTTCTAGAGATACTAGTGTATGCAGGAACTCAGCAATATAGTATTATCGTTAAAAAATCAGTATTGCAAGTCTTTGAACTAAAAGGGCTTAAATATACAAAGTTGTAGGAGAACAGAGTTAAACTATTGATGTTTACAACTAAGAACTCACAAGGTAGCTCAATAAACCAATATAACACAGATCAGTACTACATATGTAACCAATAGCATCAGGGGAAATGTAGGTGCCTGTACCTCTTGGACAGTCAACTACTACTAGCAGAACAATGGCAGTTTAAAAGTCAAACAAAATATATTACTGCTCACTGGAGATAAATACACATATAGTGTAAAATAAGTACACAAACAACCAAGCAAACAGACAAATGCAGCTCAGCTATACAGATTGATGTGAATCCTAGACAGAGTGGTGGGCTGCACAATGGGCATGTTGGGACCACTGTATCTAAAACATTATTTTACAAATGGTGCCATCCAGGTTGCTAGAATTAATAGACTCAGTCCAGATGTCGGAGAGGGGAGGGGTGGTCCGCAACTTTTGAGACGTGCCCTGTCTAGCAAGAATTGCGGGAATAAGAGAGTAAATAGTGAACTTGACCACCAAAACACTACAGAAGCTATCAGAGCAAAGTAAGTCACAGCAGGTCAGTGCCAAAGTTCCAGTTTTAAAAAACACCAAAGTGAGCTGGAATCCACACCAAATTCAAGACTTTAATTTCGAAACACTTTCAAACTTTAGCTACACGCTTTCGGAGGATACAGTGACCCTCCTTCTTCAGAAGACTAAAACGTTAAAACAGTATGACACGCATTTAAATACATCCTCTATCGAATCATCACCAACATGCTAATTAGTGAATGCACCTTCACATACTTAGTAATTAAGCTTAAAAAATGGAAACGAACCAAACAAAAACAAAAAGCAGAGAAATGGAGAAACATTGTCAAAAGTACCACATTAACTTTCAACTTTAAAAATTCTCAACTTTAAAAATTGCAGTTTAAAATATTCATACAAATACATCAATAAATAACGTTAGTCAAAACTTACAACTATATAAAGGAATGTTAACGCTTTAAAACACATAGCATTACATTCCCATATTAAATGTAAATACTCATATTACTAAAAATAATGAATATACACAATAACAACTAAAAATCACATAAAAATCAATAATTGACTAAAAATCTATATTTGACTTTATACAACCTTCATATGAGGGTATATTGTGTAAGCATGACCAAATAGCACTAAAACCTTTATGGCCTTACATACTTACAGTGTACACAGGTACATACTCTTATGAATGTATGTGTGCATGTAAAAAATAGTACATACAAGAATGAACTATACATGGACTTACATAAACAAATGTCACAAGGTACAATCTATACATTGAACATATAGTGGTATCACTTATACAACTCATATACCCAACTCAATACCTCTAAACCGGAAATGGTTTACTCAATCAATCAAGAAAAGAGGAAAGGGGGTTTATCGTTTAAGGGCTAAATATTTAAGTAAACACCCAATCGAAACATGGTCATTAAGTCCTGGGTAAATGTAGGAAGCTGTACGAATTTGCCAATACAATTCTTCCATCTCCAATTGGGTTTGCCATGGGCCACCCCTATCATCTGGCCTGATTTGTTTCAAGACGGTAAATTTAAAATGGTGGTCTTGGTATAATATAACGTGCTTAGCCAAGGCATTTGACTCATCTTGTCTAGTGATGGCATATTGATGCTCATATATGCGTTTCTTGAGCTTCTGCTCAGTTTTACCTATATAGTACGCAGCACATGTTTGACACATTGCAGCATATACCACCCCACTAGTGTGACAATTAGCCTTGACCTTAATACAACAGAGGAAATCCCCTAACTGGACTCTTGGGTTAGTGCAAATATACCTACATTGGTTGCAACTACCGCATTTGTTTATACCATTACTATTGCGGAAACCTTGAGGAGGACGTGATTCAAGAAGAGTTTTTAAGCTTTTCCCTCTCCTAAAGGTAATTTGGGGCTTTTCACCAAGTCTGTTGATAATGCCAATGTCCTCTTTCATGAACACCCAGTTTTTGTTTAGGACAGACCTAATTTGTGTATGGTTAATACTAAATGTACACAAAAATCTTGTTGTCCATCCAATCTTAGGGGACCTTTCAGAGATTTCACCCGTGTAAGCACTACTAGGCCCTACTACCTCGTCGACAACATTAGATGTTTGATCGTGCTGGCTGATGGATGCAAGAGGTGGAGAACAAAGAGGCGATGGTGAGAGAATGGGCTTGAAATGACCACTTACCCTTTTATGAATGACCTCAAATTTAGCTTCTTGTACAAGCTGGAGGGGGTAACCTCGCTTAAGAAACATGTCACTAAGCTGATCACATTCTTTCAAAAAATCTCCCATTTCCGATACCATTCGTGCAGCCCTGACCATTTGCACTTTCACCACCGCCTTCTTTTGGTGGAAGGGGTGGCAGCTCGAGAAGTGTAGGAAAGCATTTGAGTAGGTAGGTTTACGATATATGACACTTGAAAATTTCTCACCAACTAAATCTTTGGTTAACAAGATATCCAAATAACTAATATTCAACTCTTGAAAATTGTATGTGAACTCCAGAAACGTCGTGGTTTTAGTCAGAAATTCTAAAAATAGAGACACGTTTTCTGGGGGACCTTTCCAAAGAATGAACATGTCGTCCTGGTAACGGGTATACCAGGCGACATTGGAAGAAAATATTTCTGTTGGAAAAATAAACTTTTTCTCCCAATAGGCCAGCACAACATTTGCGAAACTGCCACCACACGGTGACCCCATTGCTACACCTGATTTCTGCAAGTAAATTTCCCCATCAAACATGAGGAAATTGTTGGACAGAACAATTTCTAAAAGAGTTTCTACAACGTATACCACATCATTATTTATATTCAGATCATACATGAAATCCCTAACCCACTCGATACCAATTGCTTTGGGGATGACAGTGTACAGATCTTTGATATCAATTGTTAACAACCAATAATCTGCTTTAAAGGGGATCTTACTTAAATTTTCCAAAAAAACTCCATGAATCCTTGCAAATTTGATCTTGTTGATTTAAGCATGGCCTTAAAATGCTATCCACATATTTAGCACAAGCATATGTGGCAGATCCTCTTCCGTCCACTATTGGGCGGAATGGAGGTTCTGACAAGGATTTATGGATTTTGGGGATCCCAAAAAGAACTGGAATCCTTGGTGCCAACATTGTAAGGAACTGATGTAACTCAGTGTCAATTATTCTCTCAAGAAACAGATCTTCCAAAGTGCTGCGGATCTTATGGTGTGCCATGTTAATCTCATTTTTACTAACCTTTTGATAAGAGTCAGTGTTAAGAAGTACCATGATTCTCTCTACATAGAGGAATTGGTCCATTAGGACTAAACCACCCCCCTTATCTGGCTTCATTACTCTAATGTTACAGTCATGTAAGAGTTTAATGAATTCACGTTGGGATTGTGTGATGTTTAAAACATGGTGGGGACTATTGCTTTTACTCCTATTCAAAGCCCTAAGGTCCAATTCACAAGCCCTTTCAAAAATACGCAAAGAATCATTAAGGGGCAGATTAAAAACACTGGAAACCCTCAGGTGGGGTTCACAGGATGTGCAATCCCCCATAAGAAGTTTGAGGTTAAGTTTCCTAACGTACAACTTAAGGTCCGTTATGCACTTGACTAAGTCAAAACTAGAATCGGGGACAAAGGATAAACCTTTCGAGAACAGCTGAAGCATATCATGGTCGATAGTAAATGAAGTGTAATTGAACACTTTAAAGTCACAAGAGTCATTACAAATAATCAAAGGGTCAGAAAACCTGCACATCAAGTCCTGTGTTGTGTTTTCCGATTCCTGAAAAAATATTGATTGTGATTCTTCGGACCCTGTTGTTGCTGCTTTGGTTTTCTCCCTTGCTGTTGGCCTTGCCGAAAATTTTGTTGGTTAATGTGTGGAGTACTAGGCAGCTGGGAAGGAACAAAATTGTCCATAGAATTACCCCCTTCCTCGGTTAACAGCCTATTACCACTGGTATTCCTATTACAATGGTTGTTCCCGATGTTCTTCATCTCCCATTGCTGCAGTCCTTACATATGGGTACTCCGCTGTCCACCATCGGCCCGAATACCAAAGGGCTAGAACCGGCGTCGGTCATCGGCGCCCGAGAATGACATCAGTACGTGCCAGTACAAATGCGCATGACCGACGCCATAACCTCAGTCTTTCTTGCCGCGTGGTCCTAAGCAGAAGCAGCATTTGCAAGTGCCGTTCGGCGTTCTGGAATTGTCGGTTTTCGAGTTTCAGACCGGAGACCAAGTTGGGCTAAGTACCCCGTTGGGGACACTTTTGTCTTTTTCTTGCCTCAGTACTGCCGAATGTCAGAAAAAGTTAATAACTGTATTTCTTGTGGGAAACAGATTCCTCATAGGGATTACCATTCACTCTGCATTCCTTGTTTGGGGCCTGAGCACGACGTTGTTGGGTGTCACTTTTGTGCTACTTTTAACAAGCGTACTATTAAACGTCGGTTTGACTGTGCTAGGCTGGTGTTTGGTAAACGTTGTAATTACAACATGCTGTCGGATTCTCCGACGACTGGTTCTTCTAAGAAATGCAAGGAAAAGTCTTTGCGGTCCAAACAGGATGAGTCGTCCACTCCGGACGCCGGTTCTGTAGTACCACTGGCTACTTCAGCGGCTCCTTCGGAAAGTTTACCTGAGTCTCAAGGGGAGCCTTTGTTACTGCAGGAAGTGGCTTCTCCTGTGTTAGGCCAGGCTGAGGGTGCTTCTCTAATGTCAGTGGTTCCCTCCCCTCATAGGGTAGTTAGGCCTCCTCCTTCTCAAAGCAAAGCCCATTCTAAGTCTAAGTCTGCCCCGGCTGGTGCTAGTCCCCAGGGTCCAGCTCCTAGGAAGCACATGTTAAAGATGGCTGAAGATTTGATTACTTTAATTAGGGGTTCTATGCCCCCCCCCTGCGAAGAGGCCCAGGGTAGAGACAGAGTTGGAGGGTTTGGTTCAGTCTTCCAATGAGTCAGATTCCTCTGTAGAAGAACTTCAGGATTTCCCTCCCTATTCTGATTCGGAGGCTGAGGACACTACTCCCTCTGCGTCCCCTCAGAAGATTTTTCTTCTCTGAGACTTTGCATTCCATGAGGGAACATTTCAAATGGGAGGGCCAGGATTATTCTGATTCTCGTAAAGGCTAAGAGAATTCTTGTTTTGCCTCAGCATAGGCCCTTGGCTATTCCCCCTGTCCTAGATGTTGTTCAGGATGTATTTTCTGAGGCTGCCCTTAACCCAGATTCTCTGCCTCCTGCCCCGGTTAAACCAGATAGATACTACAGGGTTCTGGAAGCTCACAAGTACTTATACAAGAGTCCTAGGGCTGATCCAGAAACTATTACTCAAGGCCCCAAAGGTGTTAGGGCTTCTGTGGTTAGGAATCCAGTTCCTCTGGACAAGGATGCTAGGGCCCTGGATAGGTGGGGTAAGAAACTGTATACCTCTTCTACTTTGGCTATGAGAGCTTTAAATTGTCAGTTTCATATGCTCAGGTATCAAAATTATTTGCTGAGCCAATTGAAATGTAAAGTAGATGCTTTAGCTGAAGGTATTGAATGTAAGGAGCTTCAGGATTTAGTGCATGCTTCAGACCAAGTTGGTAAGCATTCTTTGCAGTGTGGTTTTGATGCTTTACAGGCTTCTTCCAGGGTGGCTGCTACTAGTTCAGTTGTTCGCAGGCATGCCTGGCTTAAAGATCAGACCTTGTCAGAGCATGTTAAGGCTTGAATTATGGATGCTCCTCTACAATCTGATGTTCTTTTTGGTCCTCCAGTAGAATCAGTTTTGAAAAAATGGAGGAAAAAGCTAAGTCTATGCAGACAGTTAAGGACTTTTTACAGGTTCAGCCCCTAAGTTCAGTAGGAATTGGCCTGCTAAGGGATGGTCTTTCCCCTCTTCGGATTATCAATCTAGGGGCAGGTCGAGACGGGGTAGAGGTAGGGCTTCCTCTCAGGGCCCTGTTCCTTCTAGGTCTTTGAGTTCTGCTACCCCTTCTGCTGGGGAGGGCAGGGGTCAGTCCTTTCGGCAACAGACCCAATGACCCGTGTCTTCAGCTGCCGGACTCTGCCTTGCTGGCAGCTCCTCTAGGAGGAAAACTGGGACTTTTCAAAGGGAATTGGCATTTGGTTACCCAAGACAAATGGGTATTGGACATAATAAACCGAGGCTACAAATTTTATTTTCACATGTTCCCTCCTTTCAAAGGTATGCCGGATGTGCCTCATCAGCAAAGACTGGAAGCACAGACACAAATTTCTTCTCTGCTTCAGTTGGGAGCAATACAGGAAGTACCTTCTGCAGAAAGAGGCACAGGGTTTTATTCCCGTCTTTTCTTAGTGCCAAAGAAAGGAAATACTTGGAGACCAATTCTGGATTTGTCCATTCTAAACACCTTTCTGGAAATTCCAAAATTCAAGATGTTAACACTGCAACAGCTGTTACCTATGCTGGGCAAAGATCATTGGATGGTGACTCTGGATCTCAAAGAGGCCTATCTTCACATTCCTATCAGGCCCAGTTGCAGGAAATTCCTGAGATTTCGGAATGGGAATTTGCATTATCAGTTCTCTGCATTGCCCTTTGGCTTGTCTACTGCCCAGGGTATTCACAAAAGTCCTGGCTCCAGTAATAGCTTTTCTCAGACTAACAGGAATTCAAATTTATCCTTATCTGGACGACTGTTTGATTCTGGCTCAAGGCAAGCACGAACTTCTTCAACATCTGCAGTATGTAATGACAGTTCTAAGATGCCTAGGGTATTCTGTGAACGAAATAAAGTCCAGTCTAGTACCCTCACAAGAGATGTGTTTTCTGGGTGTGAGACTGAATACAGCTGCTCAGATGGCATTTCTTACCCCGGACAAGCAAAGAAATCTTCACCTATACTTCCAACAGCTATCAGTAATGTCCAGGCTGACTGCAAGGACAGTCCTTCAAGCCTTGGGGTTCATGGCATCTTGCATTCTAGTACTTCCCAATGCCAAACTGCATATGAGGAAGCTACAATGGTATCTCAAAAGCGTTTGGACTCAACACAGCCACGATTTGGACACTGTCATTCGGATTCTACCTTGCATTCAGAAAGAATTTCTGTGGTGGGCTCAGGAATGTCACCTAAACAAGGGCTCTCTGTGACCCAACCAGAGGCAAGTCAGATATTGACGACAGACGCCTCGGAGTCGACCTGGGGAGCTCATTTCAGAGGAAAATGGATTCAAGACCTTTGGCCCCCAGAGCTACTTCACTTGCATATCAACATGAAAGAGATGCTGGCAGTTCAATTTGCTTTGGAAGGATTCAAGAGCCTACTTCAACCAGGACTGGTGTTGATTCGAACAGACAACACAACGGTCATGTGGTACATCAACAAGCAAGGGGGAACTCATTCTTACCCTCTTTGCAGACAAGCAATGCTGTTATGGGAAACTGCTTTGAATCTGCACATCACTCTTCGAGCACATTTTCTGCCAGGAGCACAAAATTCTTTAGCAGATGTTCTGAGCAGACAGATTGTGGATCCTCACGAATGGAAATTGGACCCTCAGGTATTTCTTCAGTTGACCATGGCTTGGGGAACTCCAGACATAGATCTGTTCGCTTCTCCTCTGAATTTCCAACTGCCACTGTTTTGCACAAGGCTATTTCATCCAAAAGCCTGGAAAATAGATGCACTATCATTCAGTTGGAGCAACCTTCACGTGTATGCTTTTCCTCCTTTGCCTCTTCTTTCAAAGGTGCTGTTGAAAGTCAGGAGGGACAAACCTCGCATGATCCTTATAGCACCGGATTGGCCTCGTCAGCATTGGTACCCTCTGTTGAGGAGCTTAATTCATGGGACACCTTGGCCATTACCACAGATTCCTCACTTATTGTCTCAGGAAAACAATCATTTTCTCAATGTCAGGGTGCAATCCCTACACCTGACAGCCTGGCACATTCTGTTTTAGAGAAGGATGACCTTCAGCTCCCTCAACAAGTTTTGGATGTTATTTTGGAAGCCAGGCGTCCTAGTACTCGAAAAGTTTATGCTGGTAAATGGAAGAGATTTTTCTTTGGAGTTCAGCTAAAGGCTTTGATGTCAAATTGCCTAATTTGAGTTGTACATTGCAATATTTGACTATTTTATTGGACAAGGGTTTGTCCTTCTCTTCTGTGAAAGTGCATGCTGCAGCTATTTCTGCTCACTATGATTGTGACCCTCCTTTATTTTCACATCCATTGGTTAAACAGTTTCTTAGAGGGGCAAAGAATATAAGACCCCCACGGAGGGCTCCTACTCCTACCTGGGATCTTAATTTTGTTCTGGAAAAGCTGACTCTGCCTCCTTTTGAACCTGCAGCTACAGCTGAATTGCAGTTGTTGTCTTGGAAGACTGCTTTTTTATTGGCTGTTACTTCTGCTAGAAGGGTATCTGAATTACAGGCCCTCATGGCAGTGGAACCTTTTCTTATTTTTCACAATGACAGAGTTTCCTTGCGTACTAATCCTACTTTTCTGCCTAAAGTGATTTCTAATGTGGCATTGAACCAATCTATACATTTGCCTACTTTTATGCTAACCCCAAAATGAAGGGAAAAGTTTTGCATTCTTTGGATGTACATAGGCAGTTAAGGTATTATTTGAGCAGAACCAAAGAGTTCAGAAGATCTCAACAATTATTTGTTTCATTTGCTTTGACTTCACGAGGGAAGGCTGTCTCGAAACAGACTATTTCCAAGTGGATTGGCCATTGTATTGCTTTTGTTACTCTCATCATGGCAAGGATGTTCCAGTTGGGATCAGGCCTCATTCTACTAGGGCTACGGCCACCTCTACGGCTTTTTTGAGAGGAGTAGCTACTAAAGACATTCTAGAGGCAGCTACTTGGAGTTCTGTACATACCTTTACAAAGCATTATCATTTACCTCTTTATTCTAGGTCTAGGGCTGGGTTTGCCACTGCAATCTTGCAGGGCACGTTAGCAGCCCTGATGCTATTTAGTTGGCCAGCCTCCCTTTTTTCCGTTGCTCTGGGATTCTACCCATATGTAAGGACTGCAGCAATGGGAGACGAAGAACATAGTACAGTTTTGTACCTACCATAAATGTAGATGTTCGAGGATCTCCATTGCTGCAGTCAATCTCCCTCCTTCCCCCTTTTTTCTTTTTAGATTGGGGTTTGGGTGGTGTTTTTTGCATTCTGACGTCTGAGGCAAGAAAGACTGAGGTTATGGCGTCGGTCATGCGCATTTGTACTGGCACGTACTGATGTCAGTCTCGGGCGCCGATGACCGACGCCGGTTCTAGCCCTTTGGTATTCGGGCCGATGGTGGACAGCGGAGTACCCATATGTAAGGACTGCAGCAATGGAGATCCTCGAACATCTACATTTATGGTAGGTACAAAACTGTACTTTTCTCTGAACCGAGAAACCTGGGTCTTCCACAACGTGAATGTCATCTGGACAGATTGGATCACCCCTCCCGATGGACTCAGAGATCTGAAGTCCATCATTGGCTACTCCAATTCCGTGAGGTTTGTTAAACACAGTTGGGGGGCGGGGATAAGCTGTATTGGTGGCATATTGCTGCAAGTCTCTTTTAATCTTTTTACACTTGGTGTTAGTTAACTTAGCCAGGGAGGCTTCAATACTAGAAAATATGTGGGTGTAGTCATATTTATATCTAAAAAAGTCCACGTCGTTCTTAATGTCATTTTCAAGTTCACTTAAATCACCTTTCAACAGATCAATGTCCTTGTTGTAGTGAACAATTAACAAGCCCATAAACTCAAAGGCCTGTTTGTCAAATAATTGAAGTAATTCACTGTGAAATTCGGAGTGCTTAATCAGTCCCACAGGAAAACGCCATTGCCTAAGCCCTTTAGGGACCAACCCCTTTGCAATGCATTCCTGTAAATAGGAGACTTCAAGCTGAAGTTTCCTACACTTAAACATCTTGTTATCAAATAAATTAATCAGTTCAGATATGTTACTTATTGCTGGTTCATTCCCTTGTAACACATTGCAAGCAGAAACATTAAAATAATCTGTTTTGTTAAGGAATGAATTAATACTAGGGCAGGCTAAACTCACAGCCTCTTTGTTACATTGCAGATTGTTGGATAATATAACAGTACCTGGAGAGGCTTGTCCGGGTTGAATAGAAGCGCCAGGCGAGGAAACATTTAATCCAGGCACTCGTGCTGAAACCTCGTCATTTGAAAACGGCCGAACAGTAGGAGCTGGCTGATGCGCTTCATTCCCACTGAGCGCTTGCCCTGATGAAAGGCACGAAGTGTTGGGCTGCCCTTTACCACGCTGTCCACCCATCTGAAAACCATCCATCCTCTGCATTAAATTGTCCAACCTGCTCATGATTAGATTGAGCAGGTTGGTGAGATTGCCTTGCTTGTTGTCACTACTGGAAGATGTGTGAGTAGGAACCATTCCTTGGCTAGGTGCTGGAGTGAATAGTGAGTCTTGAGGGGAGGAATCCAAATCGCTCATCACGAAAACCAACGCAAACTCAGAAAAAATTCAAACTAGTTAAAAAACACCAAAGTGAGCTGGAATCCACACCAAATTCAAGACTTTAATTTCGAAACACTTTCAAACTTTAGCTACATGCTTTCGGAGGATACAGTGACCCTCCTTCTTCAGAAGACTAAAACGTTAAAACAGTATGACACGCATTTAAATACATCCTCTATCGAATCATCACCAACATGCTAATTAGTGAATGCACCTTCACATACTTAGTAATTAAGCTTAAAAAATGGAAACGAACCAAACAAAAACAAAAAGCAGAGAAATGGAGAAACATTGTCAAAAGTACCACATTAACTTTCAACTTTAAAAATTCTCAACTTTAAAAATTGCAGATTAAAATATTCATACAAATACATCAATAAATAACATGTTAGTCAAAACTTACAACTATATAAAGGAATGTTAACGCTTTAAAACACATAGCATTACATTCCCATATTAAATGTAAATACTCATATTACTAAAAATAATGAATATACACAATAACAACTAAAAATCACATAAAAATCAATAATTGACTAAAAATCTATATTTGACTTTATACAACCTTCATATGAGGGTATATTGTGTAAGCATGACCAAATAGCACTAAAAACTTTATGGCCTTACATACTTACAGTGTACATAGGTACATACTCTTATGAATGTATGTGTGCATGTAAAAAATAGTACATACAAGAATGAACTATACGTGGACTTACATAAACAAATGTCACAAGGTACAATCTATACATTGAACATATAGTGGTATCACTTATACAACTCATATACCCAACTCAATACCTCTAAACCGGAAATGGTTTACTCAATCAATCAAGAAAAGAGGAAAGGGGGTTTATCGTTTAAGGGCTAAATATTTAAGTAAACACCCAATCGAAACATGGTCATTAAGTCCTGGGTAAATGTAGGAAGCTGTACGAATTTGCCAATACAATTCTTCCATCTCCAATTGGGTTTGCCATGGGCCACCCCTATCATCTGGCCTGATTTGTTTCAAGACGGTAAATTTTGAAATGGTGGTCTTGGTATAATATAACGTGCTTAGCCAAGGCATTTGACTCATCTTGTCTAGTGATGGCATATTGATGCTCATATATGCGTTTCTTGAGCTTCCGCTCAGTTTTACCTATATAGTACGCAGCACATGTGAGTTGTATAAGTGATACCACTATATGTTCAATGTATAGATTGTACCTTGTGACATTTGTTTATGTAAGTCCACGTATAGTTCATTCTTGTATGTACTATTTTTTACATGCACACACACATTCATAAGAGTATGTACATGTGTACACTGTAAGTATGTAAGGCCATAAAGTTTTTAGTGCTATTTGGTCATGCTTACACAATATACCCTCATATGAAGGTTGTATAAAGTCAAATATAGATTTTTAGTCAATTATTGATTTTTATGTGATTTTTAGTTGTTATTGTGTATATTCATTATTTTTAGTAATATGAGTATTTACATTTAATATGGGAATGTAATGCTATGTGTTTTAAAGCGTTAACATTCCTTTATATAGTTGTAAGTTTTGACTAACATGTTATTTATTGATGTATTTGTATGAATATTTTAATCTGCAATTTTTAAAGTTGAGAATTTTTAAAGTTGAAAGTTAATGTGGTACTTTTGACAATGTTTCTCCATTTCTCTGCTTTTTGTTTTTGTTTGGTTCATTTCCATTTTTTTAAGCTTATTTACTAAGTATGTGAAGGTGCATTCACTAATTAGCATGTTGGTGATAATTCGATAGAGGATGTATTTAAATGCGTGTCATACTGTTTTAACGTTTTAGACTTCTGAAGAAGGAGGGTCACTGTATCCTCCGAAAGCGTGTAGCTAAAGTTTGAAAGTGTTTCGAAATTAAAGTCTTGAATTTGGTGTGGATTCCAGCTCACTTTGTTGTTTTTTAACTAGTTTGAATTTTTTCTGAGTTTGCGAAAGTTCCAGTTTTGCAATTATACTATAGCATGAATTAACTATAGTAGAAGCAGTTTTTTTTTTGTTATATGTTTCCTTACTTAATTAGCTCTCAATGACCAAGTGTTAAAATCAGTCAGCATGTACCTTAAGCACTGCATTGGAATAGCCAACCTGTTTGGTAGGTCAATTCCTTAGAGCAGGAAGACTGTTTATAAGCAACTATATTTACTGGCTCAAGATAAAAAAGATGACCAAAGTATAGTGGAGGAAGAGGGAGGGGACCTAACAATGCTGTCCCAGCTAGTGTGCACACCACTTCACAGCTTAGACTCAAAATAAAATTAAAATGTTAACTTAACAGCTGAATCACAGGGGCATGATATACATACAGGACAGAAAGTGCTTTCCTGAGTTTGGGTCATGTGCTGTAGATATATTATGAGTTGAGAGTCAGTATCTGGACACAGGTGAAAGGGAGCAGTTGCGGACTGCAGATGAGAACCCTAGAGTGAATAGTGGACAGAAAGCACTTTCCTGAGTTAGGGTCACATACTGTAGATATATTATATGTTGAGAGTCAGTGTTAGGGCACAGGTGAAGGGGAGCACCTGAAGACTGCAGATGAGAGCCTAAATTGAGTGAATCGTAGACAGAGTGGTGAGCACACTAACCAAGTGGATGCATTGGGAATCACTAGCTAAAACATTATTTTTAATGTTAATAAATAGTTAGGAAGGTACTAATATCAAAATAAGGAGGGAGGCTAGGTAGGGATGCCCATTAAGTGGAGTTCTTTTTTTCTTGGTGATGAATATGGTAATTAAGTACATGAATATTAACTTTATAGGGGGGGCAATGGGAGTTGGTTAAGGGGTGGCAATTCCATGATTTTCATTTTATGCAGCTAATTTAATGCTAGTTTCTAAGAATAAACAGTTATTGACATATTTATTGAGGGAATGGAAAGGACTTTAGGGAACATAAGATTACATATAAATAAGGAAAAAAATTAAAGGATTTGGGATAGACATTGGGTTACCAGGTTTAAAATTTGCTGCATTGGAAATAAAAGCTTTAGGCCTTACTTTTGGGGCACATGAATGTTTTCTGAGTCACTGGGAAGGTGTGATTTCAAAAGTGAGGGACACAGTTAGATTTTGGAAAACCTTCAAGGTGTCATTTATGAAGAAAGTTTATTTAATAAATTGGACACTTATGGGACTATCAAGTTATGTAATTGGCATTTTACTTTATTTAAGGAAAGGGAAAAGAAATATTAGTCAATGATTTTTCATTTGGGGGGGTGTATTCCAGTTAAATCTAACTAGAAGAAATATTGTTTATAATGAAGTAAGATGGGAGGTAAGTTACATTTAGTTAATCTATTAGTTTTTTTAACATCATTACATATGTATTACATTTTACAAAGCATTAAAGACAGGGACAATAATTTGTTAGGTACATTTTTATTTAAAATATATCAATCTTTTTGGGATAGTTAAGAAAAAGGAAATGGCATGATTCAATGGCGAAGTAGAAATGAAGGAATTTCAAACTGGGATGCAACAGTGGGCAATACATTTACATGGCTTGCTGGCTGATACGTGTACACGTACTATGGGATTTTTCTATCACGCATATGGATATGTTAAGAGAAATGCACAAGAAAGAGAGGGAATTAGAAAGAGAAGAATCAGGTATAGGGATATCAGAATGGTCTGACTTTTTTGGCAGCTAACTTTACTAAAATTACCAGTTACACAAAATATGAGGTATAAAGCTTTTGCAGATAGGAGATGCTATAGATTTAGTTGTAATGTAGAAGATGATGATGGACACATTTTTTAAATATGTACTAGAGTTCAATTTTTGGGGGGTATGTTATACAAGGAATTCTCTTTTTGAGGAAATAAATGTATCAATTGCTATTATAAGATTTGGAGATTATGGGATTCAATGGGATGCATGTGTTGAGAAAATGGAGTAATTTTCTGTACTATTTGTTTTTTATCTTTTACAAGATGTGGAGACGTGTTTTATAATAAGACATGTTGTTTGTCTAAAGTTTTACATAGGCTGAATTTTTTGGTTATGAACAAAAGAGTGGGAGGATGATTTATTTATAATTGTTCATTTTTTCTTTTATGATGTTTTCCATTTTATAAGCTGGAGTGTCTTTAAAAAAAATCACAAATATTATAGTTTTGATGATTTGTAATACAGAATCTTTACTGCCCATACTTCATTTGTACATTTGTAAATATGTAAACATATGTTATTTTGTAATTTTTGTATAAAATTAAAGACCCTTACTCTTTTTGACAAGTGCCATGTGATCTTTTACATCTCTCTGAGCTACCACCATTTCCGACAGACTGGGTATCAGTTTAGCATCTCATCCGAAGGATGGCACACCCAGGAGTGCAGCACCCCTTAAACTTCACTGCAGTGTCAGTATCAGATAAATTAATCCAAGTACCAAGTGTGGAAATAGAACCTACAGCCTTCTGCAACAAAGACAACTGTGCTACATGCTGAGTTAGTGAGACTGCAAGTAAATGCATACTAGTTATCCAGCCCTCTCCAAGGAAAACAGCACTGATAAAGACAAATAACTGTACCATGCAAATGCAGCAACATGAAACACCAAGTATTCTATTTCTGGTTTGCTGAAATAATATTGATCAGAATGTTTTGGGGTAGCACCATACCTCTCAATTTATTTGGTCAAGAATTCTAGACAAAGCCAAAAATAATGAAGGGATAAGGAATCATTTTAAACATTGCTCTAATTCACATGAAAATTTAACAGACCAACAAGTTTTGCATCAATGTAAGAAGTGAACAACTTTAATGACTGGCATTACTGACTAACTAATCTTGAGTGATTTATCAGAAAATCAAAAATGTTATGAGGGACAGGACAAACATTTGAAGCAAACTGAAGCAAACTCAGGGACATTCTGCAAACATGGGAATAGTTGAGAAAAGGGAATGTATAGTCACAAAAACCCATTCTAGGATTTGAATACAATTTTGGGTTTGTGGGATTTTAAATGATGCAGTTATGATTTTCTCAATATTTTGATAACTGTCTATGAACAAGTCTTAGCAGAAGAATTTGTAGTTTTAATGATGGAGATAATTCAAATGACATTATCTTTAAATTCTTCAGCTCAGACTTCTTCATTTTCTGACACTTTAGTATGGTTTGACACCATAGCATCCATAGCACCAACAAGCATAAGAATTAAAGGAACTACAGACACAGTCAACTTTCTATCTTCAAAATATGTAGCATTGTACCACCTCTCATGGAGTCAAGAAAATAGAGGAAATGTGGAACATTTACCAACAAGTAGGGAAAGAGCTCACAGCATGATTAAAATGTTACTTTATACTTGTTTTACTACATACCCAGTTCTTCAACCATTAGAGACTCTTTGGGGAAACAACTCAAGCTGCAAATGCCAAAGGCTCCAGATGGGCAAGCCAACCCCAGTCAGCATCAAACAATACAAGTAAGAGCAGGCTTGCACATCACAAATACCATATTATCCAGAACACCAACAAGCAAAATAATTAAAGAAACTACAGCCGTAGTCAACCTTCCCTCTTCAAAATGTGGAATGCTACACTACCTTGGTCAACGTGGAACAGATGGGTAAAACATGACATAGTTATTAACAACTAGGAAGAAAGCTCAGAACATAGTTAAACTTTGGACAAAAGTTCTTTGATAACTTCAGTCTCTTTGATTGCCAGAACAGTCACTTGATTACAATGTAAAATTTTCCTTTTATATTATTTTTAAGGCAAAAAAGTTATACAGCAGTTGTAATTTCTGGAGACTTTATATTGCTATAGCACTGCATCTGTTTTGAAAACCCTCTCATAATGCACTGACCAATCTAGTTCAAAACAAGATTGTGCAGTGTGCTATGTGTTTGCTCAAAACAAGATTGTGCGGTGTGCTGTGTGTTTGAAACAAGATTGTGCAGTGTGCTGTGTGTTTTTGAATACCACCTGTACCAAACCCTTCATATATGTTTACCTAAAGGGTAACTAGCACAATAACATTCATTTTGATCAAATCCATTTAGTTTTTAGTGGTTGTTGTCAGCTAAATGTACTTCTTATACAAAAAGATAGCTAGGAGAATCTTCTTAAATAGGCAAAAACTTTTGTCCATTAAAATGGGGAATTTAGTCTGCTGACATTCCAAGATAAAAAATAAAAATAGAAATAAAAAACAGTGTACTTCCCATACAGTATAATATATCACATACTTCCAGATCAAAAACAAATATTTGTTTCTTGAACATGGTTACTGCCAAAATCTATACTGACAAAATGCTTGCAAAATTAAACAGTTAAACAAATCAAATTAATGATGAAACTATCAAAACTGGGAAGGAAGCTATTTACACATTGCTTCCAATGAGGAGGCAAATTACTTCTGCTAGTATGGTTAGTCAGATGCAAATTATACAACCTTCTTCCCAATGTAAAAGGGAAAGCTAAACTTGGATCTATTATTTTAAATAGAAATAAATGCTTATAGGAAATAAGATGTGAAAAATAACCTGTTCCCCGCCTTAAACATCAGCACTATATGATTCAGTGGTAACAGCAATATAAATGTGAGTTGAAGCAATATATAGGGCTCCTATGTGACAGTAATTCCATACATCTATTAAAGGTAACACTCAACGCAAATCTGATCTGCCAAACAACTTGAGAAGTATATCTATTTCTACATCTCTCTCTCTCTCTCTCTCTCTATATATATATATATATATATATATATATATATATTCAGAAATACAGAAACTGATTATACCTCTTTCAGCTTCTCTCATTAGCAGCTTATGTTTTTTCATAGCTGAGACTTCCTATATGTTTTGAGACCTTTTGTCCTATTCCATCATCTGCAGGAGGCTGGGTATTGGTAGGAGGTACAGGCCAAGTATTTGTCACCATCCAGGCTGAGATCATGACAGAGGTGAGAATGGCCTAATCTCACTTGTGCTGGTGTCTGCCATGATATGAAGTATGTCAAAGAGCAGGTTATATAAACAGAAACAGCTGATGTCACTTTCAGCTTCTCTCATTAGCAGGTCACTTTTTTATATAGCACCAATTTACTGTATACCTTTAGACCTTTCATCCCACCCTGGCTACCTCTTGGGGCTCCTGCCACCTGCAGAGGGGTGGGTATTGGTAGAAGGCACAGGGCAAGGATTTATCCAGGTGTACAATTTGTGGCTGTTGTCTACTGTGGTGTGAAGTATGTCTTTGAGACCCATGAAACAGTGTTTTGACATATACCCACAGATCCTTATTTTAATCTGGGACAAGTAAAGTGGACCTGCCCTCCTGTACCTCCAGTCAAGATGCTGTGTTTCAATGCCAAATCAGTTAGGAATAAGTCTAAGAATAATTATTGTAAAGGAATAATTCTTTGAGTTGGTGTGACTGTACAGTTGGTATATATAAGTTCAGGGCATAGGTTCTTGTGATCACTGTAAAAAAAATACTTGCAGTTTACTTTTTTCCCCCTTCTGTGTTTTCGGGCATTAGTTTTCAACGTTTATAATGCTTGGGGTTTTGCCATTCACATTTCACATTAGAACCCTGCACATCAGGAACAATGTTTTAGGAAAGTATGTCCATGAAATTGAAATGTCGTTTATGCAGTTTTAAAAGCCTGCAATGTACCTTTGAACCTTTGTGCTTTTACAGACAAGGTGTTTTGACTGTGGTTTTGTGTAGTTCAAATTTTTAATTATTCATCTTTTGCCATTGACCCAATTAAATAATTTCAGAAAGTTGTCTCAAACCTGTAGCACATAACCCTTAACTGCATTCTTGATCAATGATGCAGAGTCTTATGTTAGCAAGCTTCAACAGAAGTATAATATAAGTGAATATTTTGCTGCAAGAACACAATCTGTGAAACTTCGACATTTTTAACTACAACTGGGAAACAATATCCTAGAATGCTCATTTGCATACTCATATCTTTGCTATATTTCTGAATATATCTGCACTGATTTATGTATCAGCTGATGTAGCCATGGACAATTGGAACAAACACAACTAATGGAAACATTTTTGGTATCGACAAATTTTCAAAGCCGTCATTGGAGTGTGGGGCTGCTGTATAAATTTTTACTATACATTTTCATGGATGGCGCAGTGGTGCAGTGGTAGCATTGTCACCTCACAGCAAGAGGTTCTCCGGTTCGATTCTTGGCTGGAGTGCCTTCTGTGCGGAGTCTGTATGTCCTCCCTGTGTTTGTGTTGGTTTCCTCTGGGTGCTCCAGTTTCCTCCCACATTACAAAGACATGCATCTAGAGTGTTTCTCCCCGGGCCTCTGCTGAAACTTGGTTTTGTTCCAAGTCGGACTTTCCCAGTTAACAAACATTAAATAAATAAAATAAAAAATAAATAAATACATTTGAGAGTGTAGCTGTTGACATATCAATGTGAAGGCAAAGGTTTATTTACTTATTTTATTTGCTTTGTTTACCATGGAGTTGCACTTGCTCACACAATTCTCATTTGTAAGGCATAAAAAGTAGGTCAACATGGTACAAGGCTTCCTGCTAGCATTCTTTTTTCTACATGATCAATGCCTGTTGATTATCAAAGCTCCCTTCATTAATCTACAGACCTTTGTTCCCATGTATTGAGTACCATCAGCGTGGGATGACAAGAGTTAGCTGTACAGGCCATAATACAATTAGCCATGGAGGCTACCTGTGTCCTTGTCTGGCATCCTAGCAATGATCGTGTTTCTGATGAGGTCTCAATCCTGTCCCTCATTGCCTATGGGAGCACCTGCATCACAACAGGGTATCTTATATCCTTCACCAAGTCCATGTCCTTAGTCCTTGCCATTTTGGTATCCTGTAAGCACCCACTTCAAGATGGCAGGCTGATCAGAATCAGCATTCACTCCCCCAGGATGGGTGAGCTGATGTTTGATGATCGCTCCTATGCTTCCTTGTCTGGATTTTCCAACACCCAGGCCACTATTTGAACTTAATGAACTCATGTTATTTAGGTCATCGTAATAGCTTTATTCTTTTATGTCACAAAGCAAGGCATTCCATGCTAACATATCATCTGACCCATCAGATCCACTGTGTCTTGTAACAAATATTATACCAGCTGATCAACATAGTATTTATTCATAATTTCAAAAGGTAAATTTAATACTGCACATGGAAGTACTCTAAGGTTTGCTACTGCATTTGCAAAACACTGATATAAATTACATGTAAACTAAGTTTACATATGTTGTAGTCTTATCTTGGTAATCATATAATGGCATGTACTTAAAAGAAACATTTGAGTCATTAATCACAAACGAAACGTTTTTTATGAATATTTGATACTTGGATGTTTGTTAAATTTAGGATGTCACATGAATATCCCAAAACAAGGATCTGTGTATGCAGCTTTTATTTTGATAGTGGGGCCCTTGGTTACTTGATCAAAAAAAAAACACATAACTAATAAGGTATAATCATAACATGATTGTTTAAATGTGCTGATAGTGTAGAATCTGTTGCACTTCTGAGATTTCATTTAATTTCATTTCAACATTTCAGTTTTATGATAGCTTTGTTCCATGAAAAATATTAGATATAAAATTTACCTGGGTGAGTCCTGCTGTGAGAAGTGAGTTCCTCTTCGGTACTAAACTGATCTCTACATTGTGGGCATGATAATGGCTTTGATGCTGAAAAAAGAAAGAAGAAAATAATTGCATTTTATATATTATCGGTTATCCATTCTGGGCTCATTGGTCATACTGATAAGTTATGTACAATAACCCAAAAGCATATAATTTATGACCTATCCCTCTCATTGAAAGAACGTTTTACTCTTGGCATTTTACCAGCTTGCTATGCCAAAATTCTCTGGAAGAGATTTAACAATTAACTTTCTGTGTATGTACATATATGCATATAATGGTATCTTTTTTCTGTTTTTGAAAGAAAGGACAATTAATCAGTAACCAGCTATTCTAGAATTCCATACTGACAGAAAAGGAACAGTGATGAAACATTTTAAACTGCATCTCAAACTGAAGGTTCCTCCCTGGAGCAAATACAGAGTGGTATAGTGGTGGAGTGATTAGCATCTTTGCTTTGCAGTGTTTTTTTTTCCAGTTTGGGTCTTGGCTTGGGTGCCTTCTGGCTAAATTTTGCAAGTCCACCCTGCATCCTTATGGGTTACCATTGTGTACTCCTGTTTCTTCCAAAGGCATGCCACAGGTGATACTTCAGCTCTGCACAGTGTGTGTGTGTCTGTGTGTGTGTGTGTGTCTGTGTGTGTGTCTGTGTGTGTGTCTGTGTCTGTGTGTGTGTGTGTGTGTGTGTGTGTGTGTGTGTGTGTGTCTGTGTGTCTGTGTGTCTGTGTGTGTGTGTGTGTGTGTGTGTGTCTGTGTGTGTGTGTGTGTGTGTGTGTGTGTGTGTGTGTGTGTGTGTGTGTGTGTGTGTGTGTGTGTGTGTGTGTTTTCTATGACAGACTGAAGTTCTCTCCGCTGGGATGGGCTCCAGATCCATTTCCATCTTGAAATCAGAGAATGAATAAATACATAAAAAATGCAGCACAAATAAATAAATGAAAAAAATAATATCTGAAACATGATATATATTATACATTTCTCAGACTATGATTTCCGTTGTAATCTTCAGTTTTACAATAATAATAATGATGATGATGACAATAATAGTGAAAACCTGAAACTGTAAGCATCATCAGAAAATGCATACTGCTAGACTGAAGGGAAAAAAATCGCTGTTCCAAAAAAAAAAAAAAAAAAAAAAAAATTGAAAGAATACATATACCCCCCTACTTAAATATACCAACTCCGAGATCACACTAAAGTGCCAAAAACGGCAAAGTAATGGAAGCAGACAAGCTATTACTTCCCTGGGAAAGAATTCGCTTAAAAGTCGCTTTGCTATTTTGTCTTTTCGTTGTCAATAGAATGCGTCTTCGGTCATCTAATAGGAACCCTATAAGGATATGTGCCCAACAAAATGAGTACAATGCAGTGAAGACATTGTGCTTATTAAAAAAGTCACATAATACATCATTGTTCTTAAGAGATGCTGTTGTACTCTCCAGGGTAATGTTGCTTGCTGGACCAATTATTTTGCTTATTTTATGTATTTACTACAATATTATGTGTACTCAAAACTGTACTAAGTTTAACTGAAATTGTGTTGTTCTTGCTCAATGAGCCCAGGTCATGACCAAAATGGGTCAGTAGACTATCTCACCTACCTAACTAATCAACAAATTGTATTTATTTATTTAACATTTGTTTACTAGGAAAATATGACTGGGACAGAGCCCATTTTCAGCTAAGGTCCAGGGAGAAACTCTTCAGATGTATGTCTTTGGAATGTGGGAGGAAACTGGAGCACTCAAAGGAAAGCCACGCAAATGCAGGGAGAACATGCCTACTCTGCACAGAAGGCACCCCAGTCAAGAATTGAACCGGAGAACCTCTTGCTGTGAGGTGACGATGCTAACTGCTGCAACACTGTGTAGCAAATACTTAAATAAATGCAACACCAGAAATGTAGACATTGAAATGTTTAAGTCTGTTAAAGTCATTATGAGTCGCAGCAAATAGGGTCTGTATCTGATTGCGGAAAATGCAATTCATAAACACATAATCCACAATGTGGAAAGGCCACATTATCTGCTAATAGGCATGTCTGTGAATCATGTCATGTTATTAGGATTTTGCTTTGTTAATCATATCTGGTGGACATACATTCATGTTGGCACAGTAACCACCCATTTATTCTCTCTCACACACACACACACACACACACACACACACACACACACATGAACATGTGTGCGCACACACCACCATACCTCTTACTTGCCCCTGAGTTTACAGAATGTCCCTGATGTAGCCTCTTATTCATAGATTGTTACTAGGCTAATAACCCGGGGGGGGGGGGCTTTCTAAGCCTAGCCAAGTTTTCCTGAAAAAATAACCATGCCCTCTATCAAAATAGGACACTGAGGGCCAAGCATTTATAAGCTACCTCTATCTATAGGGGACATGGGTGCCAGGTTTGGTGTAAATTTCCTATTCCCATTCATTGGTCTAGGCTGTGCTTAAACTGGCTAATAGATGAACTCAGCTTCACATGGATGGGAAGCCTGTTCCATAGGAGGGGGGAGTCTCTGGGACACATATTTGTGTCTCCAGCATGTTCTGCTTAAATCACAGACAAAATTCAAGTCCATATACCTCGTACTTCTGATACTCTTTGACGAACGAATATGGAGATTCTTAAGTGTGGGTTTGTGTATGCCTTGTAAGCCAGGCAAAGATCACCCTCAGCAATATATAGAAGACTGAGTAGAGGGAAAGGGCTTTAAGGTACTCTGCATAAGACAGGTTTATTATGCCTTGTATTCTTTTTGTAAGGAACCACTGAGGTCACTCTAGTTGCTGCATATGCCTGGTAAGGTACATACCAAAAGGAGCATTGTACTCTATGATTGGTCTGATAAGGGCGGAGTACAGAGAGATATGACCTCTTTGGACCTAGATGCCATGACCTTACTTATAAGTTGCACAACATAAAAGGATTTCATCAGCATTGTGTCCACATGGTGGTCAAAGGTAAGGCTACTGTCTATGAGTGTACCCAGATCCCTGATGACTGGGTTGACTCTTAGGGCATATTATTAGCATGGTAATTAGCTGGGATGGGTGATTTCCTAAAGGGTATAATTATACATCTCTTAGCACGGAGTTTAATACCATGGCTTTGGCACCATTTATTAGTCATAGACAGACCTTCTTGAAAAATGCTAGTGCCCGCAGGGGAGTCAGTGATAACCCCCAGCTTGTAATCATCTGCAAACTTAGTCAGCTATAAACCTTCAACACTTACTTCCATTTCAGAGAAATAGATGCCAAAAAGGAGTGGGCCCAGAAGCGAGACCTGGGGGCTCCACTAGTGAATGGCCTCTTGGTGGAGGAGGCATCATTTATTTTGACCTCCTGGGTCCTATCAGTGAGCTAATTGGCTATCCAACAGGTGATAAAAGGGTATACACCTACATTAGTGAACTTATCTATAATGCTTGAGTGGGCTATTGTATCAGAAGCCTTGGCCAGGTAGAGGTAAGCTGTATGTACAGTCTTCATGCAATGCTTTGGTGACCCGCTCAAAAAAGCCTGTCACATTTAACAGGCATAACCTTCCTTTAACAAAGCTGAACTGTGATGGGTCCTGCATTTACAGGTTATCTATGTCTTCATTTATCATGTCCATTATGATTCTTTCCATGGCCTTACATATGAGGCTGGTAAGACTTATGGACCTGTAGTTACCTGCATCAGTGGTTGAACCTCCTTTATGCAGGGGAATGACTGTAGCCATCTTCCATTCCTCAAGCATAAAACCTAACTGAAGACTCTAGTTGAAAAGTGATTCAAGTGGATCAGAGAGATCATATTTCATGCTATTTATTAAACATCCCAGGATGTTATCAGGGTCCATCAATGCAGTGTTTTTGACCCTTGAAAGTGCATTGATGACCTGTTTCCTAGTAATGGTTGGGGGGGATTGTGGTATACGGTATTTCCTTTGGACTATCGGGGTGTGGGAGGAGAAATTTGAGCTGAAACTATCAGCCAAAAGACTGTCAATGACCTCCGGTTCAGTGTGAGTATTGTCATTTACAATTTGTTCTGTGCATTATTCTGTAGTTCTCCTGCGGTTACAGACATAGCTGCAGAAAGCCCTGTAGTTATCTTTACCTGAGAAGCTACTTTTTCTTCAAATTTAGCCTTTGAAGTATTAATTAACCATCTTAGCTTCCTGTTTAGATCAGTCAGGGGGCTTTTAGTATGTATGGATTTGGTCCTCCAACCTTTGGCCAAGATTTTTATCTTTTGGTGTATAACTGATTGATACTGTGATTCCACCAGGGTGGCTTGTCTTTTGACTTTGCCTTATTCTTAATATGAGTGGGCACAGCTCACTCTCTACAGCTATCAATATGGCTGTACAGAAATTTTGTAAGTAGCTCAGCATATGGTATGGTGTTTACTGGGTTTGGGGGTGCTTGGAATTTAGCCAACGTGTTGCTTATTACAGAAAGGTTAGCCTTGGAATAATTTCTAAAGGTTTTTGGTTTTGCTGGATCCCCATATTTAATTTTGATTTCAAGTAAAACTGCTTCATGGACAGATCTGATGAGCGAAGACATTACTTTGGGGGAGGAACATCGACACCCCCCCCCATGTTTGTATGTATAAGGTCAAGTGTGTTTGTACCCCTGGTAGGAAAATGGACCAATGTTCCAGGGTGTTGGTATTAACAAGGTTGAGGAATTGCTGGGCTTGTGCATTAGAAGTGGTATAGGATTCCCAATCTATAGAGGGGGTAGTTGAGATCCCCTCCTTGATTATTTTATTGGGATGAATGGTGAGGGACCCTAGTACACTGAGATAGGTAGTATGGGTTTCTTGGGATGTGGAGGGGAACCAATAGGTTGCAAGAATATGGTACAAGACCCTGTTTATGGTATGTTGCACAAGTATGAGTTCAAGTGGGTGATACACTTTAACTAGTTTGGATGTGAGGTTAGTTTTAATACAGACTGAGACTCCTCCACCTTTAGTTCCCTCCCATGCAATAGCTGGTTTAAAGGTGTGAGAGGCATCATAACCTTACTTCGCTTGCTTACTCTTTGCAACTTTAAACCATATATCCAGGACTACACAGATGTCTACACTCTCCAGGGACTTCTAGCATTGAACAGTGCCACCTTCAGATATTCCTTCCTAGGTTCATTTATGTCAGTAGGTTTATCAGTCTGACATTGCCTAAAAAAGGCACTATGGGAGTGGAAAAGGTCTTGGCCAATATCCAAAAGCCTAGAGGGGATAAATTAAGACCATCTGTCATAGGTGGTTACTGGGCTATTGACCCAAAAATCTTTATAAGCCTAGCTATGTGTGCCCATTATAATAGTAGAGAAACCCATTATAAAGAATCTTGCCTAAACTTGAGATCTTAGTTAGCAGTGACCACCCATATCTAGAAGGATCATAGGTGAAATCCCTGGCAGGAATTTACAGTTTCCCATCCTGGTTATGCTTAAACAGGGTCATAGAGGGGGCTTTGTTTGATGCGAACTTGTAGCCTATTACAGTGGAGTGGCAACCTCGGAGAGACATATCTGTCTCTCCAGCAGGTCCTATTTATGTCACAGGGCCGGTTAAGGTCCGTGGAGCAGCTGACCCTTGTCCCATCTGACTTGCAGATGTGCAGCATTTCCATTAGGTTTGGATCCGAGATTGCTTTGTTGGCCATGTACAAGTCTCCTGTAAGTATTCTGTATGCTAATGAGTACAGTGACAGTGACTTCAATCCAATCTGTGAATGTATGATGTGCTAGAGACCATGTATTTTCTTGATTATAAATCTCTGAAGTCTCTCAAGATGCTGCAGGTGCCTGGTAAGGTACATACCAAAAGGAGCACTGTACTCAATTATTGGCCTGATGAGGGCCGAGTACAGGGGTGTTATGACTGTCTTCACACTTAAGGCAATGTCTTTTCTAAGGAGATGTGCAACTTCGATGCCTTCCTTACCACAGTAGACATATGGTGGTCATAGTTTAGGCTACAGTTAACTTGCTTTCCCAAGTCTCTCACTACTGAGTTACTTAGGATATTATTATTTATATGATAGCCTGCAGGGATATCATTTTTACTGAAGGGATGATAATGCATTTTTTTGCATTGAGTTTGAGTCTGTGGCTTTGGCACCAATCATTGGTTTGGGTAAGCTTTGGGGATTCAATGATTGCATCTAATTTGCAGTTATCAGCAAACTTAGTCAGCCACAACCTCTCTGTTTTGGCCTGAACTTCTGACAAGTATATGCCAAACAATAGGGGGCCCAGCACTGACCCCTGTGGAACCCCACTGGTGACAGGTTTGCTTGTTGAGGTAAAGTCCCCAACTTTGATTAAATATGTACTGTCACTCAGCCAGTTAGCAACCCACCTGACGACATAAGGGTTGATATTCAACTGGGAGAGTTTATCAATGATGCTCAAATGTGGGGTTGTATCAAAGGCCTTGGCCAAGTCAAGGTAGGCTGTATGCACAGATTTGCCTTCCTCTACGGCTCTGGTGATATTTTTGAAGAAGTTCACCAGATTTAACAATCAAGACCTGCCTTGCACAAAACTAAACTGAGTCAGATCAAGGGTTAAGCGTATGGGTCTGTAGTTCCCATGGTCTGTTGCGTGTACTCCCTTTATGAAGGGGAATGACAGTAGCTGTTTTCCATTCATCAGGGACAAAAAAAAGGACCCAGGCTATGATTAAAGACAGTACCTAATGAAGTTGCTAACTCATGTTTTAGATCATTTAAAATGCAACCAGGGATGCCATCCAGTCCCAAAGAGGCTGTGTTTTTGGGCTTGGAGAGAGCATTAATGATTTTTTCTTTGGAGATGCAAGGTTGGGAAGATGCAGAGGGAATACTTTGTGGGATGTCTGGAAGGGACAGGGGGGTGAAATTTTCACCAAACCTGTCAGCTAATAGGTTAGGATCAGTGTATGTGATGCCATCCACAGCTAGTTCAGCACAAGTCTGGATCTTACGTTTTAGGTTATGGATAAAACTGAAGAATGTCTTATGGTTATCCTTATCTATGGTTGCTAAATTTTTTTGAAGTTGCCCTTACTGGATTTTGCAAGTTGTCTTATTTGTTTGTTCAAGCAGAGGAGGGTGCTCTTCAAGTGCTGGGACCTCTGTTTTTTATTCTTAGACAGCAACTTCTTTCTCTTGTTGTATAACTTATTAGTGCTAGATGTCCACCAGGGAGGCTTGTTTTTCATTGAGAATCCTGTTTTGATCCTACCAGGTAAAGCTGTGTCAACACATTTGTATAAGTGTTTGTACAGGGCATTTGTGTATACCTTAGTATAGCTGTCAATACCATCTTGGAAATTATTTATGCCATCCCTTAGGAGGGTATAATTAGCTTTCGTGACATTCTTTAGCCTGATTTCCCCTAAGAGAGATTCAGATGTTGTAGCTACTTCAAATATGACTGATTTGTGATCAGATTTAACCAGTGAGGATCCTATACTAATGGTGGTGTAAGGTCCCCCATGTTTATGAGGACAAGGTTGAGAATATTTGAGCCCCTTGTGGGGTTTCATACTATTTTTTCCAAGGCATTAGTGTTAAGGAAGTCCAGGAACCTTTATGTGCGCATTTTGGTACTTGTATAAGTTTCCCAGTCACTGGAGGGATTGTTAAAATCACCCATGACTAGGGTGTTTGGTTGTAATTTTATTGACCCAAGTAGGCCCAAATAAACAGCGTGGGTATCTTGATTCATTGAACGGGGTCTGTAGCTAACAATGACTTGAAGGAGGGGTCTTCCCCAAAGTTAGTTGAACTTGGAGTAACTCCATGGAGTTCTTCTGTCTCACCAGTCTACAGGTGTATTTATCTTTGATGAAAATAGATACTCCTCCTCCTTTGGTTCTCACATGTTCATTTTGTGGTCTGAAAGTGTGGAAGGCATTGCAGCCTTGCAAGGCTGGGGTACTCTCTGTGGCTCTGAACCAGTTTCTGTGACTGTACAGATGTCAACATCCTCCAGGGAGAGGAGTGCTTCCAGAGAGTGCAGTTTCTGATTTAAACTCCTAGTGTTTAGCAGCATAACCTTTAATTTATTTGTGGGTAATATTTTCACATAGGAAATTTTGTTCTTAAAACCTTGCTTAAAAAGGGACTATGGGGGAGGCAAGTGCCTTACCCAGTAACTGAAAGCTTAGAGGTAACAGGTGAAGACCATCTCTGGTAAAGCAGCGATCAACCATGTCATCCCAAGCTGACAGGAACTGGATCCCCTTAGAATGACACCACAAACTAAGCCAGTTGTTGAAGTCACTCGTTTTTTGTTTATATTGTGGTATCATCCTAGCTGAGGGTAGAATGCAGCTGAAGGCTAGGGACATACCTGCCTGGGGCACATATTCATAGCGCTTAATCATGTCTCTCTTCATATAGTCCAGTGAGGTATATCTCAAGTCATTCACACCAACATGAACTATGACAGAGTCATAACAGTACTTGTTGAGAGACTTGAGTGCATGTGTGATCTGATGGATCCTGGCACCCAACAGACAGCTGACTGTAACCTTCTCCTTGTCCAGCCTGGTGAGTGGGACATCTTTGTATCTCACAATGGAGTCACCTATGACAAAAAAATTTGTTTAGATGTGCTATTTGGTGAGATACTGGTGCTTGTGGTTTTATGTGTTGTTGCTATATTAGGTGTAGCATATTTGTGTTTGAAAGGTCTCTGGTGTTTAGGTAGGTTTCTGGTGAGTACTTCCATGTGCTGAATGCATGGTTTGTGTAGGAGGTGTAGTGTGTGAGTTGACAACCTGTTCAGTGTTATCGTTCTGTGCATGAGAGAACAGGGATCCCAGATTATTAGTGTGGATATTAGTGTAGATGCATTTCTCACAAATTGTACTTGGGTGATTTAGGAGTAGAAGGTTGTCAGTGTACATGAGGCAGTTGTTACACTGCCTCTGGATACCTATGTCAATCAGACTGCTAAGAGAAATGGAGGGAAACTGACCATCCATAATGCTAGGTCAATTTTTATTATTTTTATTTAACATTTGTTAACCGGGAAAGTCTGACTTGGAACAAAGCCAAATTTCAGCGTAGGCCCGGGGAGAAATGCTCTAGATCCCAGTGGGGAGAGAAAATGGAGGGGTATGTTATAACTGGGTGCTCTAAATGGGATTTATACTAATGGGGTACTCTATAAAGGGTCTATACTAGTTAAACAAATGAATACAGCAGAACAGTGACTGGTTGCCTAACTGTGCAGAGCTGTGTTAAAACAAGCGCAAGCCCGCACAAACTAGGGGCTGATGTAGCAACAGTGAGAAAACTGAATTAAACAATTTAACCAATAAAAAAGCACAAAACTGAGCCCTGTGCCAGCAGCCTTCAATCAGCTTAATCCTAACTGCACTCTCTTGCCACAAGGATGTGGGGGGGGAGCTCTCTAACAAAAGATAGCCTGGTTTAGTGCTCAGTTTAACAAACAGTACCAGATGCAGCTGGTCTGAATCTAGTCTATGCTACAGCAGACAAAAAGTGCAACAAATCAGTAAGAACAGTTTTAAAAAATCAGCAATATAGCAAAAATACAGTTTTAAAGTGCAAAATACAGTATAAAATTGTACTTATGGTTAGTAGAATGCAATAGATTCCTTGGATCGCACAGATGAATACAGCAGAGTAGTGACTATCAAATATTGTATCCCCTTGGATTGACACCAGAAGCTAAGCCACTTGTTAAAATCAATCATTTTCTGTTGGTAATGTGCCAGCATCCTTGGAGAATGTAGTATGCTTCTCAGTGCTAGGCTCATACCTGCCTGAGACACATAATCAGTGAGCTTGATCATGTCTTGCTTCACATAGCCAAGGCAGGTACATCTCAGGTCATTAACAACCACATGGACTATGACAGAATCATGCTGGTACCTGTGGTTGAATGACCTGGGTGCCTATGTGACTTGATGGATCTTAGCCCTGGAAAGGCAGCTAACTGTGTCTCTCTCCTTATTTAGTCTGGTGAGGGGGATGTTGGTGTGCCTCACTATAGGAAATTTGGCTGTATGCTGAGTTGTCTTAATGGCTTAGCAGTAGAGGCATTGGATACAGTGTTACTATGTGTAGCACTGTGGGTGATGTTTTAACAGAATGTTTACATGATGGCAGAGGACCCTTTCTTTAGTTCTGCTGGGCAGGAGGTCATAGTGTTTTAGGAAGGTTACTTGTAAGTGCCTCAACATAAGTAGTTTTATGAGTAAAGTCTTTACCCTGTGCAGTAGGTGTGGTACAAATGTCACTGATAACCTCTAGTTGAATAGTTTTGGTTGTATGAGAGAGCTTTGCCTAAAGTGTTGAAGTGTATTTACACCTTTCACACACTTTATCTGTTTTATTAAGAATAAGTAGGTTGTCAGTGCACGAGGCAATTGCTCCCAATAGAGCTGGGAAGTGCATATCCATGGCTACTGATCTGCTAGCAAGGACTGAGGGAAATTTAAATATTGAATAGGTCAATAAGAGAAGGACCTTAATGAGCAATGCTCAGCTATGCACAAACTAGATGCTCTAGTAGCTAAAACTAATCTGTCTAGATAGTAATATCATAAGAGGGTAGACCACAAACCTTACTATTGTAAAATAAAAGGTTTGGAGAAAAAGTGGATAAATCAGAAGAAAGGCACTTAAAATAATATGCACAGTAAGCCTTCACCAGCAATACCCAGCTCAGAAGAGAGTAGGCTATCCTCTCCTGCCACAAGATTGTAGGTCACAAACCTTCTTAATTTAAAATAACTGGCCTGGAACCCAATTGCTTAAACCAGATCTAAGACACTTTTAGAATAACAGACACAATAAGCCTTCAACCAGCAATTACCAACTCAACAGGGTGTAAGCTGCCTCTCCTGCCACAAGAGTATAGACCACAAATCTCCCTTATGCAAGATGTATGTAAGTTTAAAGCCTAAGTGCTCAAATCATATCTAAGAGGTTTAGAATAACAATTCCAATGTAATCAGTTTACCAACAAGTAGTAATTAATGCAGCAGATTAAATGCAGCTGAACACTTTAAGAACATGCAGCAAAATGCAAAATAAAGCAGGGATAAGCACAAATACAGTAAAAGCAGTTGAATAAAGTGCATTTTTATTAAGTGGAAAGGGAGGAAACAGAAGATAATTAAAGTTTAAGTGACTAAGGGGGAGGGCCTTTCCAGATGATCTGTCAGTGCTCAGTAGAATGAGCTGATGAGTTGGGACTGAGGGAGTATCTAAAATCAGATTTATAGTAGGGAAAAACAACTAAAAAGACACCAAGCTTAAAAGTACAGCAGCAGATGGGTGGGTAGGTGAGAAGAACCTTAAAAATCACAGATGGTTACAGTTAATCAATAACACCAGGTATTACAGTTTCATTCTTCTTCTTAGCCTTCAGAAAGTACATCATGATGCTAGACCTGCAAATGTATTAACTTTTAAAGTTAGTCAAAGTAATACTTAAAATTTCTTCCCGGTATCATCTAGTTTTACTCCAGCTTTATCCAGAAGTCTTCAGTATGGGCATTTAGAGTAATGTTAGCCCCACACATGGACACAACCCCAGCTCTCTCAACTGTCCCTGATTTTGCCTCTTATACTTGCCCTGTCCCTTGTTACTCACAGGCCATTATAGCCAGTCAATAACCCCCACCTTACCCAATGAGACTCACAGACATTCATCCGTTCATTTTACTGTTACACATGCAGAAACACACAAATGCCTTACAGGAGGCATTTCTATGGAGAACACATGGCTAATTGGCATAGGCCACTCCCCTAGACTGCCTCATTAGCATATAGCTTGGTCAAAAAGACGACTCACCATAGAAGATCCTACATACCATGTAGGATCACTGCTGCTGCCAGTGGTTAAAGCCACTTGATCCACTCTATGCTATTGTAAACTGTGTGCAAAATCTCACTTTACAATGTAGAAAGTATTTTCTGATATGTATCATAGAAGTGGCAACTCTCCTGGTTCATTGAATGGATAAAATAGCTAATGTAGTATGTTCTGAGTAAAACTTCTGCAAATTAGCAAATATGGGGGGGCTACATTTGGGAAAGTAAATGCAGCATCCTTAGCTATGATAATTTTAAATACTTTTCAGTGCAGAAGTTCAATGCAGTATTTTACAATGCCATTTCATAAAAATAGGCAGCCCTAATGTCAACATAAGATCCATGCTATGATTTTACAAAACACACAAAAGAATCTTGGGTATAAAACTGACAGTTGCTTAGGAAGCCAAAATTATAAATTTCCAAGTTACAGGTTATCTCATCTCTTTAAAAGTAGCTATTACTTTTCACACTTATGTCTCAAATTTTCAGGTACTATTTTTATGAGTCTGGTTTATTATAGAAGCATGAAAAAATGAATAATGTATATATATATATATATATATATATATATATATATATATATATATACACACAAACACACACACAAACACACACACGTGTGTGCATGTGTGTGTGTGTTCCATTTGTTTGATTTAAAGTACATTTGGTTGAATCACAAGTCATGAAAAAAAATTGTTGGAAGCAGTTAGTCAAATGATCTTATTTTCATAATATGTAGTTTACTTATATAGTGCTATAACAGAAAACTATAAATATGTGAAAATGTATAAATATGTTTGTCTGGCTGATTGTGTAGACTAAGATGAGAGCTATGTACAGAAAATCACCTCTGCTGTCATTTGTATTAGTTTGTCAGCAGCAATTCACTGTGTGGGCCTGTTTCTTTTCTCTGCTGTTAGGTGACTGTGCAGTAAGAATATGTAAGTATTGGGGTCGAAGACCCTCACATGGAAGGAAAAGTGATTGCTCCCTTCAAAAACATTTGTAAGAGAAGTTTTTGCTTTCTATGTATTAGGGCAGAAGGGCAACTTCCTCAGGTGCAAAGAGTCTGGGGTATGATCAGCCGATCCCAATCTTTCTGCGATATCTGCTTATAAAAGCTGGCATTGCATATGTAGTCAAACCTGAGTGCTTTAGTGCTCTCCTTGTGGTCTAAACTGTATCAAATGCTTGTTAAATTGTTCCAAGCAGTTTGCTACATTTTTTTTTATTAATCGTGAGCTCTGTAGCAGTCAGTGCAGGCAGGATATAAACTGTAGCAACTGTTTGTTACATTTATAGCAAGCAGTTTACTAGAGTTTAAAAAGATATTTTTTTAAAGTAAAACATGAGCTCTGTAGCGTTCCATGCAGGCAGGGTATAAATTGTAGCAACTGTTTTCTACGGTTTGAAAATAAGGTTGTGTTTGTTTGTTTAAAGTAAACGTGAGGGCTATAAATTTTTTTTTTTTTTTTAATAAAATAAGTTGAAGCAGGGCACAGAAATGGGACCTGAATGGCAGGAGCACAGGTGGGGGGCATATGGCCACCTGGTTGGTGTGCTAGTAGAAGGAACATCGATTTCTTTTTTTTTTTGCACTTGATGGGACATCTTGGGGTGGCACATAGATCTAACTGAATAGGCTGCTCATTGCAATTGGCTTATTACAGTGAAGTGCTTCTTTACTTTTTAATTGAAGGGGTGGGGAACTGGGTCATATTACCGGCCCAGGGCACTGGTTGAACCAGCTACACTTATGTCTCTATGCATTCTGTAATGCTGATTCAACAACATTTTTTAATCAAATGCGTATGAGTTTTTAGCCATTTGGGTTAAATGTTTTGTGATTCAACCAAATCTGAATTCTGTCACCTGCCATAGGTCCATATCTCTCTGTATGTCTATATATATATATATATATATATATATATATATATATATATATATATATATATTTATATGTGTGTGTGCGTGTGTCAGTTGAAGCAAGGAAGATGTGAATAACATGTAATTCAAATATAATATAATATACTGGAAACAGTTGTGAATGCAGCCAAACTAGTATAGCCTCCTATCATCTCTTCACTACCTGTAGTTGCCTGCCCAATTTTAGATGTACACATGTATGAGTTATGGCTTGTTGGGTACCTACATTTTCCCACAAAATGACAGTATAATCTGCAAGTGTGCAGTACTTTTTTGCGTATTATGCACTATGGCAGGTCTTTGGCATGCACAACCTGTGTCCTGTAGCAAATGCAACAAAGATTATACATGCTTATCCCCTGTTATACCATTTGTGACTTTGACAGAGATAGCTGCTTGTGTCTGTGGTGCCTATATCTTAGAATCACATACTGTGATACTGGTGGATGATAGCTATTGCATACAGTAGTTTCATCCTGTGTGTCAGACTGGATGACAAATAATATGATCGGCAAAGGTAACTGATAACACTTGCATTATCAACTGCAGAATGTCTGCAACCATATCTGCAGCCAGCTCTATAACCATTAGCAGAAAAAAGACAGAAAATCCACCCAAGAATGGCCAATCAACTAAATCCACAAATGTTCCAATTAAAATGTAGTCCTTTAATACGAATAAAACTTCAACTTGAAAATAAAATGAAAAATAAAAAAGCTCAAAACTGTCCCTTGAAGATATCCAATAAGCGCTTTCGACTGTTGTCTTCCTCAGATCGTATAAGACTCTAGGGACTTCCATTTCCTTTTATATATGAAATTATACACTGTTTGACCAATCACCAATGATGAATACTTGGCAACATCCAATCCTGTCTTGTTATCTCAAGATTAATTTGCATACAATCAACTCTATGCTTCTGTTTCCCGCCTTTAAGTATGTAAATTAGATGTTCCAGTCCTTCATTTTGATTAGATGTATATTGTGTTATTGATGGTAATGTAAGCAAAGTGAGTATTACTCTTCCATTTTCCTTTAATTCTCAAGACCAATAACAGGTGGCGCTGTTCTAAATGATGTAATATCCAAAGTAAATAGAAGCATTCATAAACACTCCAAATATTAAATCTTCGAAGAAATTTGTGAATAAAACTTTCTATTCATTACAATGCTATGCAGGTATGGATCTTTACCTGCATAATCAAAATAATGCCACTTAAAATTGTGGAATTACAATAGGTATCCTTCCACTAAATTATATCACATTTTGAAAAAATACAACCAATGCCTGCTTCAGATGTTATCTCTAAAATACCAGGGTCTTGCCAAAAACAGGAAAGCGTGTGCATAGAACAGCAACGCTAACTGTTCACTTTCCAATCTCTTTCAAGCAAAGGCAACATCCAATCCTATCTTATCTCAAGATTAATTAGCATGTAATCAACTCTATACTTCTGTTTCGCGCCTTTATTGAGTATGTAAATTAGATGTTCCAGTCCTTCATTTTGATTTAATGTATATTGTGTTATTGATGGTAATGTGAGCAAAGTGAGTATTACTCTTCCATTTTACTTTAATTCTCAAGACCAATAACAGGTGGCACTGTTCTAAATGATGTAGTATCCATAAGTAAATAGAAGCATTCATAAACACTCCAAATATTAAATCTTCGAAGAAATTTGTGAATATAACTTTCTATTCATTACAATGCTATGCAGGTATGATGGATCTTTACCTGCATAATCAAAATAATGCCACTTAAAATTATGAAATTACAATAAGTATCCTTCAACTGAATTATATCACATTTCGAAAAATACAACCAATGCCTGCTTCAGATGTTATCTCTAAAATACCAAGGTCTTGCCACAAAAAGGAAAGCATGTGGATAGAACAGCAACGCTAACTGTTCACTTTCCAATCTCTTTCCAGCAAATGAGGGAAATTTATTTTAGTTCTTTCAAGAACAGCAAAGACTTTGATTTTGTCACTGAAAGTGACTTCAACATGTATTAAACCATTGGTTGCATGATCTTATTTTTCATTTAATCATTAATGTAAGAGTTCATTCCTTTTACCAATAAAAAATATATAAAATGTGAGGAAAATGATGTTGTTCGATAAGCAAGCAGTATAATATCCTTTAACAATGGCTAGAATAAATTTGGCCTTAATCAGGTAAAATTCACTTGTTGTTACTATCATCAGACAAAATTCAAATTACAGGTTTGTCATATAGATGGCGCAATAGTTTTGTTGTTATATACTTCTTCTGTTCTTAAATATAAAAATAACTATCATCATTATATTCTCTTCATTCCTTAATATAAGGATGTATTCCTTTTATTAATAAAGATATGAAGAAGATGGTGTTGGCCAATAAGTGGGCAATGAAATGTCCTTTGACAAAAGCTGAAAGATGACTTTGGTCTCAGTCAGATAATGCTCACATAGTATTGTCTTTGTCAGTTGACTTTAAAGTTGTACATTTATAGATGACACAGTGGATTAACTACACTTTACATCTTCTGTTCTGACTGTTTTTGTGACAGACCACCTTTAGCGTTTGGGAGTGATTTATTTATTTGCAAGCTCTATAACCATGGTTACAGTGTTAATAATCAGACTTATATTTGCAAAGACATCAAGGACACAGATCTCTGTGGCCTTAACATGTACCTGTTTGTTCTGCTTTGCATATATGTCAAGGGTAACTAATGATGTGTCATGGCTATATTCATTATGAGCTCTGTGTGTTCTGTCTTGGAATGTACAAGAAGGATAATTAGTGGTGACCTAGATTCAGTATGACCTCTACCTGTTTTGCCATGCAGTATATGAAAAACGTAATTAATGGTGAGGCATTGCGAGACACAGCATGAGCCTGGTCTGTGGTAACTGAAGAGTATTAAGTTTCACATCTAATATGCATGCAGCATTACCTCCTAAAAACTATCAGTTTACTGGACACTACCTCATTTATCTGTCTGCTTTGTGCCTTGAAAGTGACAACGCCTTTCCTGGGTTGGCCTTATGTCACCGCCCTGTCCATATGGTCTGGCTGTGAATACGCTGTGGTAGTGGTACATTATATAACCACGGAACATACTCTTTTATATAACCACGGAACATACTCTTATTATATGTATGACAGAGTATTGGAAAGTAGGATATCTTAAGGTGCTGGAATATAAATATTAAAGTTACAATGTCATGCACAGAGATGTCTGGCAGAATAAAAAGCTGACATTTGTTCATTGGTGGTCACTTTTAATCCATAATAAGCTCCTTTATGGACATTTGACTTAAGTAGGCAGAACTCTAATGCATTTTTGGCCTTGTCCCACATGATGGTTACAAGCATTCAACATTCTGATATTCTCTCACATGCCCACCTACTGAATTAATTTCAGTTATGCCCTTACCTCCCATTGTCTCTCTTTCTTTCTGTCTCTCTCTCTCTCTCTCTCCGTCTCTAGTCACTGCTGTACTCTATCTGTGCACGTAGCACTGAAGAAGGATACATTCAAGAAAAAAAATACTTTTCTTTTATAGTTTTCTACCAATACCTTGTTTTAACAGTGTACAAGCACTACTACTTAGAGTGGTAATGTACCAATCCATAGGAATGCCAGATATAACTACTTAAAGGTGCTCTTGGCTAGGCATCTGGTCCATGTGATTGCTTAGTGTTTGTAGATCAATGTGTGTGTATGTATCTTTAAGAATCTATCCAAGGGCTAGCAAAAGTGTATAAATACTGAGAACACGTGAGCCTGACTGCCAATTTGTAGTAGCTGTTGAGATGTAAGCATGTAGGTATGTAGGGTTTGTCTGTTAACCAGTTTGTTTATATTTTATGATGCAGCTATCCATCCTGATGTGTTTCTATGTATTACAGCATCTAAATGAAACCCCCACCTGCTTGTCATCTATGTTAGAGAAGGACGAGTGACATGGTTCAGACGTGGCATGTCTAAAGGGATTTGAGGTTAGAAGAAGAATGGCCAAAATGATTTGTTACCAGAAAGAGTTCCAGTTTCTTCCACTTACGTTCAAGAGGCACCCGGTTAGCATTAGAGGAATATACAGGAGTGGATCATCCCTACTGCATGTATAATTCACAAAACAGGTCAGAAACAGATTTCAGATATTAAAACTTGCTCAAAACTATTTCTTATTTGCAAAATATGAAACGAGGTATACAGAATGTTCTATACGATAGTTGAATAAACTGATATGTCCGATACTGATAAAAATATTTGAGCTACTATGGAAGATGTTTGAAATAAAGTCCAAATTGTATAAAATGAATAAAATAAGAGGAAACAACCACATTTTTGCTAAGCAAGTATTTTTCGTATTAATTAAAGTTATCTGAGTTATCAGAAGTGTATAAAGTGCATGTTTGTGCAGTATTACAGTAAAGTTATTTCACAGAATACAGCCATTTCCGGCATATTTTGCAAAGTACAGTATTTTGAAGAATTTATTGTGCATTTAAATGTTATTACAAGCTCACAGAACAGTTTGTTTTACATAATTAGAAGGGCCATATTTTCAGTGTGTTTGTGCATACTTTGTAGGCATGGCTGATGGATTTTGAAAACCCAGTGCACCTGTGTTTGACAATAATATTGCAGAGAACTGGAGAGTGTTTGAGCAAGAAGACATTTTCAAACAGGCTGCATTTTCTGATAAAGATGACCAAACAAAGGCATTTATTCTGCTTAATTTAGCTGGGTCAGAAGCTATTAAAAGGGAGCATTAATTTGTGTATGCACCTGCTATCTATGCAGGAGGGGGGAAACCGTCATATTGTTGTACAGGCTGAGTCAAGAGAGGACCCTGGTTGCTAAAAATGTAAATTTAGAGAAATGTGTAATCCCCAGACAAATGTTACAATGGAAAGGCACTTATTTTAAACAAGGGATCAAAAGCTTGGTGAAACTTTTACAGTATACATAACTGACTTGAGGAATAAAGCTAAAATGCACGGATTTGGTGATTTAAGGGATGAGTTGATAAAGGACAGACGTGTGTGGTATTAAAGATGATGCTATGAGAAAGATTTTGCTTCATGACAGTGATTTAACCTTGAATAAGGCCTTTGAGATGTCAGGTATATGAACACACAGAAAAACACACAAATATGCTTACAAATGAGAATAGCTCTAGAAGGCATAGTGACAAAGCTCATGTTGATAGTATGCGGCATGTGGTTAAAAGAAACAGGCCCAAGCACATGGCAGCAACTGTAGCCCCTGCAGCACTCACTAGTAAACTCCAGAGCCTTCCAGCAAATTCTAGAGCTTGCACAGTCTCAGTGAAGTATAAGACTGAGTCAGAGAACTCAAAGCATGGGCCCCAACCCATTTTCATTGCCAAGTGTCATAATTGTGGTGGAAACCATGAATCTAAAAGGGAGAAATGTTTAGCTTTGGTCAGCAGTGCCATAAATGCAATAAATGGAATAATTTCAAAAGGTTTTATAAATCAAAACGCCCACATTATTTTAATAAAAGGGAACATTTTAAGAAACAAGTTGATCAATTACAGAGCTGCAACACTCTCTTTATGTTGATGGTATGTCACTGCTTTATGAAACAGCCAATGCAGTAGATTTAAGGGCAAAGAATGAAGTATTTTGCACTGTTCAGATAAATGTCAAACCCCTAGAGCTAAAAGTTGACACAGGTTCCAGTAGCAGAAATATTTGCTAGAGTTTGTCACAATGAAAGGAGTGTGTCATAATGAAAGGCTTGATTTGGCAAAGTGTGCAAAGCTTGTTGCTTATGGTGGTGAAGAAATTCAAACTGAAGGTTCAGTAGTGCTTTCATGTTACTCTGCTTGGAGAAACTGCGACTTGTTATTTTAAGTGGCCAAGAGGCACATCCAGTCATTATTAGAGCTCAAAGACAGTTTGAAAATTGGACTGCTTTCATTTAATAAGGAAGCCCATCATGTTAGCTTGAAAGACCACTACTCTAATTTTACCCAGTACATTTTTTCTACCTATGTAGATCTTTTTGAAGACAAACCAGGGAAGTTTCCAGTTGTGTACTCCATGAAATTAGATCCAGTTATCAGGCCAGCTCAAAATCTTCCAATAGCCATGCAGGACAGAGTCAAAGCCAAGCTAGATAAAATGGTGCAACAAGGTGTGATTTGTCCAGTTGCAGAACCAGCTGAATGGGTATCTTATATGATGGTAGCGCATAAGAAAAGCTCAGATGACATCAAAATATGCATTGATCCATGATATTTGAACAAAGCGCTAAAAATACCTCACCTTCCAATGTGCACAGTCGAAGAGGTCACAACTCTGATGCCAAATTCCACTGTTTTTTTCTGTCCTAGATACAAAGAGTTCATTTTGGAAAATTCAGATTGACAAGAAATCATCATTGCTCACTACATTCAGTACTGCATTTAGAAGGTAGAGATTTTTGAAAATGCCATTTTGGGTTAAATTCTGCAAGTAAAGTCTTTCAATGTGCAATGGAGCAACTTTTTCTGGGTATCCTTGTGCTATTTTAGTAGAAGACATGCTAGTAGGAGGTAATGCTGAAGCTGAGCATGACAGAAACCTCATAAAAAGTTCTATAAAGGGCACGTCAAGTGAATCTTAAGCTTAGTCCACAGAAATGCAATTTCAGGCTGCAAGAGGTTACTTATGTTGGTCACTTATTTGTCAGTTCAGGCCTATGACTAGACCCTTATAAGCAAACAGCCATTCTCCAGATGCCTGCTCCAGACAATGTTCAAGCCCTGTAACATTTTCTTGCCTGGTTAACTATCTAGGCAAGTTCATTCCAGGCTTAAGCCAACTTTCAGCACCGCTCAGAGAGCTGACATGTAAAGATGTATCCTGGTCTTGGTTAGAGCAACACCAAAGAGTATTTGATGTCTTGAAACAGAGAATTGCTAGTCCACCAACTCTCAGATTCTATGATGTTTACAACCCAGTTACTCTTTTATGTGATGCTTCGAAATTTGGCCTTGGTGCAGTCTCCTGATGCATTGAGAACTCTTACCCAAATTAAAATGCAGTATGCCCAGATCAAGAAAGAGCTTTTGGCAATTGTGTTTGCATGTTTGAAGTTCTATGATTCTGTTTATGGTAGACCTATCCAGATCGAAACAGACTGCCAACCTCTAGTCACTCTCTTAAGAAAGCCTATGCATTCAGCTCCAGCCAGATTGCAATGCATGATGTTTAGATTGCAAAAGTATAATGTTACTCTTGTCTCCAAGAAAGGCAAACTTCTTTATCTTGCTGATACATTATCCAGATCACCCAAAAACACCAGTGCACAGCATGAGAATAGGAACCTTGATTTTGAAGTCATAGAAGTGAGACATTTTTCTTCCAAACATCTTGATGAGCTGAGAGATCACACAGCCACAGATCCTGTTTTACAAAGGCTCGACCACTTTATCAGTCAAGGGTGGCCGCCAAAGCAATCTAGTTTACCTCAAGAAGTGCAATCTTATTTTCCATACAGAGATGATATTTTGTCTGGCAAAGGTATAATTATGAAAGGTCCAAAAGTAATTTTCCGAAAGTCCTTGCAACAAGAGTACATTACTGTCTTGCATCATAGTTACTCAGGAACCGACTCTACCAAAAGAAGGGCGACAGAACTAGTATTTTGGCCTTCTATGTCACAAGACATTGATCGAGTACTTTTATCTTGTTTTGTATGTAATAGTACAAATCCACATCAAAAGAACCACTTCAGCTAAATCAGATTCCTGAACTACCTTGGTCAACAGTAGCCACTGACATTTTCGAGTGGAATGGTCAACAATATTTGGTGTTAGTAGACTCTTACTCCAATTGTTTTGAGATTGACCTACTTCCTAACCTATGGACTGAGCTTAAGATTCACTTGACGTGTTTATTACTAAGATGAAGCATCATTTTACAGTCCATTGTAGTCCACACAAAGTTATTTCTGACAATGGCACACAGTTTACAAGCCAACAGTTCAAAGGAATTGCAGAGGAATGGGACTTTACTCATGTCATGAGTAGCCCAGAGTATCTGCAGTCAAATGGTTTGGCAGAAAGTGCAGCTCAAAGTGAAAAACAGTTACCAGAGAAGTCAAAACGAGACAATAGTGATGTTTTCATGAATCTCTTGAATCTCAGAAATATTCCTTGTGATAAACATCTTGATTCACTTGCCCAGAGAATTCTGTTGAGAAAAAACAGAACCACATTACCAATCAGTAGTCAATTGTTGGTTCCATGTGTCAAGAACAACAGGCCGGTGAAAGCCAATCTGTTGAAGAAGCGTTTAACCAGAAGTCCTACTATGATAAGACCAGCAAACCACTCAATCCATTACAAGAAGGCGAAGTAGTAAGGATGCAAATGTCCAAGGGTTATGATCGGATTGGTGTCGTGAAGAATATTTGCCCAGAGCCGATATTGTGAATTGTGGAATCACAAGGAGCAGAGTTTAGGCAGAATCAGAAACATTTCAAACCAGTGTCTGAGCCTATAACACAAAAAAAGGTTGTTTATCTCAAAGTGAGTTGTCTGATGTTCAAATTCTAGAGGAAGTTCCAGAGAATATTCCCATTCCTGTGATGAATCCAGAATTCCTGATATGAGTTGTTCATCAAAGACTGTCCCTGTTGCTAAATTTAGTTCAGATTGTTATGTTACGAGATCCAGTCGTATCTCCAGACCATGTAACAGATACACAGCAACTTGGACATGAATATTGTGATTGTTTCTAATGTGTATAATAATACATATCTAACTGTAACGTTGTTTTTACTAAGGGCAATCTTTTTAAGAGGGAGGATGTAGATCAATGTGTGTGTATGTATCTTTAAGAAGTTATCCAAGGGCTTGCACAAGTGTATAAATATTGAGCATGTGAGAGCCTGACTGCCATTTTGTAGTAAACTGTTGAGATGTAAGCATGTATGTATGCAATGTCTGTCTCTTAACCAGTTTGTTTATATTTTATTATGCTGCTATCCATCCTGATGTGATTGTATGTATTAAAGCATCTAAATGAAATACCCCACCTGCTTCTCTTCTATGTTAGAGAGGGAAGAGCAACAGTATCGTTCCTGTATCATACATCCAGTAAAATACATACATCTCTGCCACAGACAGCTATGGTTTTATGCTGCTTCCATTGCAGAAATTGAGAACAATATTCATCTGTGGCATTCATTCATTCTCCTGTTACTCACTTAATGTATTTCAGAACCACAGGAGAACTGGAGCTAGTCCTGTTATTCAGTGGGCAGAGGTCACAGAAACACTTACAGAACAGAGTGTCAGACCATTGCAACACAAACACACACACACACACACCTACAGGCAGTTTAGAGGACTGTCACTTTAATCTCGTGCAGTAGCATCTAAGTTACAGAGCTTTGTTAACTGTTCTGCATACAAAAGAAGAGTGGTAAAGCAATACAAAATCAAAGTTTTATTACTAGTGAGGGAATATTTTCTAAAAAAAAATTAATATATTACCTTCAGCTTTTCCTCCAACTACCTCTATAGTGGAAATGTTAATTTCCTTTTTTTTTTTTTTTGCTTATTTTATGTCCCAGCACACAGCAGACTGCATGCTGTGCGTTTCCATTATTATAACTGCTGCACTACTTATACAGTAAAAAGTAAGCATAGTTCTCAACTGATTAATATGATTTAATGAACCTTACTCTCAGCATTATAACAACTTCTATAAGGATAACTATATTATAATAAGCTGAAAAACATTATCCCTTCATATATTCACTCCGCGTTTAATGCACCGAGTATCATGGTAATCATATTTATTTATTTAGTTAAGTTTGATGACCGGGGAAGTCCACTGGGCCAAGAAGAACCAGTGTTCAGTGGAGGCCTGGGGAGAAAAGCTCCACAATAATTGCAAGTTACATTTTACATGTTACAAAAGGACATAGTTCATACAGCTAATTAAACATTTACAGATAAGCTCCATGATATTTGCAATTGGCTTCTCACAATGTTACAAAAATGAAAAGACATAATTCAATACAGAAATTTCAACATTTACATAAAGTGAATATTTTTGTTATAAACTCAATTGTAGGTTTGACATTTCAAAATATATAGCTACTAGCCATTAGTAGGTTAGGAAAATATTATGCATGGAGAGGGTAATAGTATATTTGAGATTGGAGAGTGTAGTACAATAGATATTAGAGAGAAAATTAGTTTTTAGTACGGGAGGGATTGTTTTGGGTGGGATGAAGTAACAGTAGAGGTAGCTGGATGAGTCAGAGCAAGGTGGAATGAGGTGAGGGTTAAGCTGGAACATGGGAAGGGCATCCTCTTTGGAAGAAAGATGAGAGAGTAGCTGAGATTTGAAATTTGTATGGTTAGGTAAGTTGCGTAGGTGTGTGAGGACAGACTCAGATTAAGAAATAAGTTAACTCTCAGTGAAGCAATGGAACCCACTACAAGACTTTTCATCTAGCCTAGTCATAATAACCAGGGTTTGGAGGAGACTCTGCTAAGTATTGGGTACACTATGGATTTCTGACAAAGTATGTAGTTCCACAGTTATGTTTTTCCTTTCACTGAATTATATAGACAATGGACCATTTCCTAGAGGGTGAGGGAGAGGAAGACCCATACATACATACAAATATTTCAAGCATGGGCATAAATGCCTTTCTAGCTTGCCAATATACCAATACACTTGTTCCCATAATATGTGTCTAAGCTGTTCTTATAAATATCTAAACTAATACTTACTTTAATGTAATTTGGTAGTCTGTTCCATGCATCAGCTACTCTGTCAGAGAACCAATTAGTACACTTCTCATTCCTACAGAATCTTCTTCACATGTTGTCTCATGATTCTCTAGTACTTTTTGATAACCCTAAACATTCCCAGAGGTAGATGTCCCTAAATGCCCTATATACCTGAATAAGATCTCCTCTTAGATATCTGTAAGAGACACTGTACAAGTTCAGATATTTTAGTCTTTCATAATAACTTAGATGTTTGCATCCATGGATGCTGTTGTTATATTTCCGGTGTACTCTTTCCAGTTTACTCATGCTTGTCTTCTTATAGGGTTTCCATATTGTTATACCATACTCAAGTCTGGGTCTAATGTAACTAACAAACAATGATTTCATTATTTATCATTTCCTAGACTTTATAAATCTTTTTATACAACCTATAGTTCTATAACTATCACTAACCAAACTGGTTGATATGATTAGGAAAACTCATAGCTGAATCTACCCATGCACCCAGGTCCTTAAATAAGTCTACAGTTTCAATCACTGTGTGCTGTATTAAATATTCACCTTTCATTTTATGTCTCCCATACTTCCAAACTAAATATAACCGACTCTAATATTTAGCAACTCTGGGTAGTTTGATTTGCAAAAGTGATTCAATAAATCTGTTTTAGCAGAAGACAATTCAGACAGTCACACAGCATCTTTGAATACTCTGAATTTTGACTGGCAGCCTTTTTAGAAAGGATAGAGAAAGAGACAGATACAGTGATTCTGATGGTATAGAAGGATCACATGACCATCTGATCTGTCCACTGTTAAATACATACTCTACAATTCTAATTTTTTGAAGTTTCTGTCAACATACGGTTCATCTAAGTATGGTTGTATATCACTACTGTGCTTTCTTGAATTTAGACATTGTTTTTTTTTACACTTCCAGTTACTCAGGAAGGCTATTCCAATTATTCATCACTGCCACATAAGATAATATTAATCACTCTCTTGAGCTGTCCATCTTGTGTGTTGTCAAATTTATCATTTTTTTTTTTTTTGCCATATGAATGATAGTATTTGCTTGGAATCTGAATTCCCCTTAGATACAGAAAGGTTTCTGTCATATCTCTTTTCTGTTTCTTACTCAAAACTATACTATCTCACCTCTTTTGTGGACCAGATTTAGTGTCATCTTTATCCTTACCACCCTGTTTGCATTTTTTCATTTTTTTACCTAAACCTTTGTCTTTCTTTGCTTACTTATTAATCTATTAATCTCAGAAAGGTTTTGCCTTCCAGCAGTGGACATGCAAATTTCTTCCTCAGCTCTAGTGTTTGCCATTAGGATTGCTCTACCTGTTGTGTTTTAATTGTTTTAGTACAATATATGTACATACATAGAATGCAATCTGGTCTTTCCTCATCCTTTGTTTCCTTGTACTTCCTGAAGACTGCATGTTTTTATCTCATGTTTATGACCACCACATTTAAGAAGATCATCATCTTTTTTCCTTCTTATAGATTTGGAAACCAGGGTTACACAAAGGCTTGCTGCATATGTGACTACAGAGTCGATTTAATGTAGTTCCATTGTTCTTCCAGACTTCCATGCTGAGTCAGTACTCTATTACGTAAGTAACATAAAGCAAACAGGGCTGCCTTTGTTTTTTTTTTTTTTGGTCTCTCTTTTCCTCTGCTCTCTGCTGATTATAAGCCTACTCCTGGCCAGTCAGCCCATTTGTTCCCTCATCACTGAAGTGATTGCTGGCCATCATATAGGCATCCATTGGGGTGCTTCAAGACTTTTTTTGTTTTTGCTTTACCTCCTTGGGCATGCTCCTTCACTTACACAAAGGGCTGGGGGTAGCAGGGCTTCATTGCCCACTCACAGGAGACAACATATGGAAGTTTTCCCAGTCTCCACCATGGAAATCACACATGCCCTAAGGTAAGTGACCCCCCCCAACCAGAATTAGTACTCCTATCATCCCTACCCATAGTCTGGATTTTATTCTTTTAAACTACTGGTACAGACAACAAACATGGCTGCCTTTCTGATGAAGATGTAAGAGGATGGCTGACAGCATGTCTGCTATAATTTATTTTAACTGACCTTTATTTAAGTTTTTCTTGAATATAAGTTGCATAGACCCATACATATACATTCCTGTCATACAACTGAATATAAAGTATTCAGCAGTATTTAAAATAAACTAAGTCTGGTGTATCATCATTATACTTTGCACACTATTTCACTATATACAATCATCATTCAGCTTTAATCAGTGATGTCATTCCTGTACAAATATCAACGCGAACTGACAGAGCAAATAATTGACCATAGCCCATAAAACAGTAGGGTAGTATACATTTTTTATTTCTTTGAAATCACTCCATTACCATTGTCCTGTAAACCATCCTTCTTATTGTTTATCCATTTTAACAAATTTAAATTGCTTCTTTAAAACTGACTAATCCTTTAAAACGGGCTACAGCAATCATAGGTTCATAGATCAGTACTAGGTTAAATGCCCTTGTGGGCCATTTTAAGCCTAGCCAATTAACCTATGTGAGAATCAATCCCTGCGCTTTGTATCTGTAAGGGAAATATCTTAACCATTATGCCAACCTCCTGAGAATTTTTCTTAACCAGTTACATTCTCTTACCCTCCTCACAGATAGAACTTTTGCCCATATTGCTATCACCTGATAATGCATACTGGTTGTCCTTGGTGCCCTCCCAACCACATCTAGATCATTTCATTTTATCATTTAATAATTGACATTCAAACGCAACTTGTACATAATTTATTATTAATGCAAGAGCTTCTAAACTACTGTTGCTTTCCTAAAAGTTTATATTTAAGTAGAATCCATGTTATTAATTAATAACATACAACTTTCACAACACAGTATTTTCTACCACCATTTTCATTTGGCAGATTAAGTTTAGCTATATGTTCTCCTTCATTATGCAATGAAGACTGCCAGGGAGGAAAAACTGCGATCATTGCTAAAACCTGCTAGTCACATTAATAATTGCAAGACATAAAGCTTTCCATCTGTTAAGCTTGAAATACTTTCTGCCATCACCAAGAACTCCAGCACCCTGCATGGTTTACCATATTGCAACATCTCCAGATCCAATTATTCATGGAAGTTCAACTTAATCATTTTAACAGTCTAAAAAAGCAACCAACCATTTAAACATTTGTACTTGACACAAAATTTAGATATTTTCCAGTCTACACTTGATGGTCCCCTCATTCATCAAACTATTAAATGCCTACTGCTTTTCAAAACACCAACATTTGACTACCCATGTAATGCAAAACTCCCATGACCAAAATCTGGCATCAGGGGGATATCACAAATGAGCATATTTTGAAATCACCAAGGCTTACTGAACTTCTGCCTAAGAAACAGATAAGTCATACCTCCTGGTTATAAAGATTACAACAATACAATGTTATGAGGAACTCATTAAATTGCCAGACCATAAACTTTCTCACATCCCTGAGTTATCATCAGACTTTTTGTCTTACTATTCACATTCAGAGGATTTTTCCAACGGGAAATTTCTTTTAAACTCTCAGGCCATCATGCCCCACCTTAAATGTCCTATAAACAGCTAATCCGCCTATTCATTCCTGACAGAGGTAGCCAATTCACCTGGGAAAAGATACCAAAAAACCCAGTCATTCATCTTGAAAATAAAGTTGAAAACCAAGAATTGGCTGGCATCTGTCATGACATGGGAAGCTTTATTTATGTTGCAGTCTTGTATGATTCCCTGTTCAGCACACCTAGGGACCCCAACTTCATACTGACTTGTGGACAACAAGTTACACATTCCCTAAAGGCTTCTCAGTTTTAATCATCTTCACTTTATGAGGCTAGTTATATCCAAACTTTAAAAAGTTGTTTTCTATGAACAATTAGAGGAGCTACATGCATGGATATAACCTAATACCAGGTACTGGCCCACCCCTGCAACCCAACAGTGAATATTAACCTAAATGTTCTTCTGTCTCTCTCTCTCTCTCTCTCAATCAGTCTGTGATAAAAGATGTTAAATGCCTCCTTTGTTATGACATGACACCCCCCCACCAAATAAAAAATGACTTTATTTTTAGGCTGGGACACAAGTATAGACTGCAAAAGGGCAGAGGAAAAAATGAAAACATGTACTGTAATGGAGGTATGACTTCCTTCAAGTAATATATCCTCAAACATATAGTAACGTATCACAGAAAAAAACTCAGCACTAACAAACAGGAATTTAACAACATGCAGCAAGTCCAGTTATGTATATGAAGCTTCACTGCACTTGTGATGGTTCGTAGTCTTTAGAAAAAGGCAGCTCTGTCAAATCTAAGTTCTGGAGTTGTTCTTATCATTCGTCTGTAACCAAAGCACTTCAAATATCCTAGAACCTTTACTTAATCACCTTCACCTCAACATTTGTGCAACTTTTATTGGCATACATTTGGACATGAATTCATTTACCCTTTCTATTGCCTTTTGCTTAACAGGTTCATACCCTTAGGAAGAAGAAGAAGACATATCTGTTGACTCCAGTCCTCTCTGGAGTTGTTCCAACCATTCATCTGTAATCACAAGTTTTTGAACATCCTTGATCTTTTTTTCAATCACCTGCACCCTGGCCCTTGTACAATGTCTGTTAGTTCCACACTGGACACAAGCGCTGAATTGCTTTGTCACTTACTTTTTACTCATTATCAGTCACCCATGATGCTTTTGTAGGAGAAAAATGAACTGATCCTCTCTGACCAACATTCACGCATGACATTACTTTGTCAGAAATGTTGGGGGACCAAATGATTTTAATTAAAGAAGTGATTCTTTAGAGATGGGATATTGAAACTGAGTTGTCTAGACATAGTAAGGCCCTACTAGGTTTACTGCTACTGGCTTCCAAAAAAAGCAGTTACTAGGAAATGGAAAGTAAAAAACAAAGCCGACTGCAACAGAATTGTTGAATGTTGTAAAGGAGATAAAATAACTGAGAGTAAGATCTTTAGACAAGGGAAGAAGTATACCTCTTAATCTGCAGACACTGGAAATAGTAATAAAGGGCCTTGAAAAGTAGGTACATCCAGCTAAAAATCAGGAATCTAATTATCATAAAATCAGATTATCAAATAGCACATAACTCTTCCCGTGTCCAATAGGAATGTGGGATACTTCTCAGAAAAATGTTTAGAAAAACAGAGCAAGACAAAAACAATGGGAAAATATAAGCCCACTATAAAGGAGACAGTGCGAAATCTGTAGACTTTAGTGAACTATATTGCAAAATTTTACCACACAAGGTCATTTATTTTTGCCTCAGAAAATGGGAGATTTAAGATGTGTGTCCTCTTTCTTTAAATTATTGTTACCACTAGTATGTTGGTCATGTAGTGTTGTTTTCTATGTACTAGACAACTTCAGAAATCACATGTGATTAAGGGATTCAGAAAATTATGTGAGGAGGGTAAATCGAGCCTGAAAATAAGGACATAACTCCAAAAATAGAGACAGCCTCTACAGGCCTAAATTAGGCCTGAAAATAGGAACATTCCTCCAGAATAGGAGCAATTGACAGGTATGTAGTAAACTACATAGGAAAGAATGGAATATGTGGGAACAATACATACAGAATAATGTCTAGAAGGACTGGTATTTTAGGGAATGCAGTCTATGTATTGTTATACTTGTTTTACCTGTGCTACTAAAGCTGTTATTTATGTTATAAGATTACCCAGTATTTTTTTATAAATTAGAAACAAAGAGGTATCTTTCAGTAAGAATAAAAGAACACATCAAGAATATAAAAAAATGCAAAACGAACTAGTTCTTTATCAAGGCGCTTTATTAAAGAACATGGGGGTGACATTTTTAAAGGGTTAGTTGTCAGTGTTTTAGAACAATTTGGTGGACTCTTAGATGTTGAGGTTCTATGAAGCATCATTTACATCATAAGGAGAGTGTTATTATTTTAAAATGTAATGCTCGGATTCCTAATGGTTTAAATAGTGGATGTAATTGGAAAATATTTATGAATGGTTAATTATTTTATTGATTATTTTTTATCTTATGTCATCATTTCCTTTTGCATTTGTATTTTGTAGGGGGTTGTGTTTGTTATCCTCCCTGGAAGTCTTTTGCTGAGGCGCTAGGCAAATAAACTTGGTCTGGTGGATTCCTTGAAGTTTTTTATTTTATTTTACACTGAATAACTGTTAATACAAATATCATATTTATATAATGTGTACAAATGAAAAAAAATCATTGTAATGGTTTGTTTTTTCTTTTTTATAACTGAAGATATAATGCTGTTATTATGCAATATGGGATGTTAATAATGATGTTTAAAAAAAACATGCACACATGACCTCATGACATCTGAAAGTCAAGCTGTTTAGATCTTTGTTCAGTATAGTCAATGTAAAAAAAAAGAAAAGAAATGGGTTTTCTCCTTCACACTATAAATCTTGCTTTATTGCCAAAGGTAGCACATCAAGAAAAATAGTTATTGGTCATGATCTAAAGCAAATGTAAGTAACAGATTGGTGTTGGATATAATCTTCTTACCATATAAAATACCAAATTATATAGTTTTTGATTTACAAATTGTATTGTTTTTGCATCTTATTTTGTTGGTAAGGGCAGCCCACTGAATATGTGTTTTCAGACATAAAAATCCCTGCCATGACATCATAAAAGAGTGAACCCATAATTTCTCACGATCTAAATTAATGTATATAGTACTGTATTTCCATGTTAAATATATCAGAAGTAGTTTCTTTCTTCCTAGAAAGACAAGTTGTGAACTAATTATTGCAGATGGAACACGTCTCACTTAAATTTAGCACATGATGATGCAGCAGAGAAACCACAATGTAAATAAGAAGCAGCTCCTCTATAGATGTAATTTATTTTGAATTCACATAATGCTTTGCAGGCATATGTAAATCATTGTTAAATACCTACAGTGACATCATTTTGTAAGTGTAAAAAAAAAAAAAAAAACAAACAGCACACTATAATCTTTATTTTTTGCAAAATCACTTACAACTTTATCATGAGGAATACAACATGTAGTCAAATGAATTGTAAACCAATACAGTTTAACAGAATCCAATATGCACTGTGGTCTGGAAAACAAAAAATCCCAACTGCAAAGTGAACTTGCAAACATAGATAAAAATTCCCAGCATATACATACCTACAAATATTTCAAGCACAGGCATTAATGTCCTTCTAGCCTGCAAATATACCAAAACAGTTGCTTTCATAATAAGTGTCCAGGCTGTTTTTAAAAATATCTAAACTAGTGGCTTGGTTATTCAGGTGAGATCTCAATGCTATATCTGTGCCAGTGGGGAGTCTTACTGGGGATCTGGAGAAGGAGAGAGAAACCAGCCCCAGACTGACTGTGGTCTCTCTGTGCTCTTAAGGGAAATTACACTTGATGCAGAAAGCTGCATCTGAAATACTGTGTGTGTACCTGTCATCCTCCCAGTATGTACGTGATGGCTCCTTGATTACTGGGTCAGTGGTGGGGCATCACAAACTGAATAAGATCTCTTCTTAAATATCTGTATAAGTTCAGATATTTTAGTCTTTCATAATAACTTAAATGTTCACATCCATGGATATCCTTGGTATATTTCCACTGTACTCTATCCAGTTTACTCATGCTTGTTTTCTTAGGGTCTATATTAAATCATCAAATACTTAAAAAAGCGAACGATGATTTATTGAACCCACGTAAGCTAAAGCTTACTATCTCGAACGCTTAGAATAGCGATTTTTTTTCCAAGGGGAAAAAATTGCTATTCCACAAAACAAAACAAAAACATTTGCCCCCCACACACCCCTACTTAAATATAACATCTCCAAGATCGGACTACAGTCACGAATATGGCTAAGTAATGGAAGTGGCCAAGCAATTTCTTTCCCAGGGAAAGAATTCGCTTATATGCCATTTTGCTATTTTGCCTTTTCATGCTTTCAAGTTTGATCAAGATGCATTTGAAAGAATGTGTCTTTGATAATTTAATTGGAACCCATTTTCTTATAGGGTTTCAGTATTGTTATTCCATACTCAGGTTAGAGTCTAATGTAAATAAACATTGACTTCATCATTTCTGATTTCCTAGACTTTATAAATCTTTTTATACCACCTATAGATTTATAACTATCATTAACCAAATGGTTGATATGATTAGAAAGACTCAAGGCTGGATCTACCCATGTACCCAAGGCCCTTAAATGAATCTGCAGCTTGAATCAGTGTATGCTGTATTAAATATTCACTATTCAGTTTATGTCTCACAAACCTTGTATACTTAATATTTGATGCATTTATCACTATATTATTCTCCTGTGCCCAAATGGTCAATTTAGTCAAGTTTTTTTGCAGACATGCCCTGTCGGTAACACACGTAATCAGTTTACCCAATTTCAAGTCATCTGCATACGGACTGTAGAACACCTGAGATGAAAAAGATAGGTTTGAAAGATACAATCTAAACAAGGATGGGCCTAGGACACAGCCCTGTGGGACACCCCATCTATAACTAAGAATTTCACCTGTCCGATTGCTGTATGATACTTGCTGTGTCCTAATTGCAAGCCATGCAGCTATCCATCTTATCAAAAGTACATCTATACCCAGTTGTTCTAATTTATTGATCAGTGTTTTGTGTATGACCCTGTTAAAGGCTGAAATTAAATCTATATTACATTGTCATAGAATATCATGTTAAAGGTAGTAAGAGATCAATTTTCAACATATGCATGTTAGTATATGGTTTCAAGTCTCACCCTTTACATTTCTGACAATAACCTATTCAATATTACCTTCTTCCACAACATGCAGGTAGGCTTAAGGGTCTGTATGACTCTGGGTTTGTCCTCCTCCACTTTCCCTTAAAGATGAGTTGAATAAGTGTAGGTCTTCTATCTTGAGGAATTTCCCCATATTTATATGACCTAGTAAATAATGGATGTAGTGGTACTATAAGTTCTTGCTGAAGTATTCTCAGGTCATTGTTACTAATTCCGTCTCCTCCCTGTGCTTTGTTTGGAGCCAGTTTGCATACATATTTTTCAATATAATCTAATTTGATTCCAGTGCCTGGAGTTACCTGGATGGCACTAGGACAATTTATCAGCCTCTTTGTGGAGCCAAACTGTTTTGCATAAGATTTTGTAAATTTATCTATAATCTGTTGTGTCTGAGAATAAATTGTAGAATCCACACACAGTTTATCAATTTATATGTCTTTACTCCTTCCACATCTTATGTATCTATAAAAAGGCTCCTATTATACTCATTATCTTTGTATAAATTTTCATCAATTTTTTCTTGATCTTGTCTCACACAATGCTTAATTTGTTTGTCCAGCTTCTTTATTTCAGTTTTCAAAGTTGTAATTCGATATCTCTTCCATTTCTTATATTTTTTTGTCTCTCCCCTTAATCCCTGAGGTTGTATGCCTAGATCCTGATATTAAACATTTTTTTTTTGCACTCAGTTTCTCTTTTAAAACTTTCCAAATTCATTCTTCAGTTTTTCCATTGACCTCATCACTCCAATTAGTTTTACATACTGACTGTTTTGCTGCCATATAATCTGTAATTAATCTTCTGTGTATTGGTTCAGATTTCAGTTTGGCAGAATTATCTAGCACCAAATTAACCTTTATAACCCTATGAACACTGATGTAAATTAACAGTAATTTCTTTAGGAACACAAACAATGTCTAGTATGTTTAATTCCCTTATAGTTTTTTTTTTAAATCTGAAGCAATTGTTGCTCCTGAACATATGTTGTGAATAATTTCCTTAGTATCATTGTTGAAACAATATTATTCCAGATTGTTTCTGGTAAATTTAAGTCCCTAGCCACTATTATTCTTCACTCCTGTGTTTCATGCAAGAAATGTATGAATTCCTCTAAGTCATCAGTACTTGACGTTGGTGGTCTAGACAGTCCTATGATTGTTATATGCTCCAGGGTTGTCTTTATTGTCACAGTTACGCAGTCTACAGTATTGGTATTATCACTGAATATGTAATTATCACAAGTCTCATAGCTATCTTTAATCTCTATCATAACACCTCCACCTGATTTTTTGTTAAAATGTCTGTTACAGTAAAAACATTTATACCCTGACAGAACTGGTTTCAACATCAATCTTGTGGGACTGTAGCAAATTTTCCAATAAAAGAATATTATTAATGTCTCTAGTATAACAGCCATCAGTGATGCATCAACTGCTGCTATGTTAAATTTTTGACCTGGCAAAAATCTTGCCTTGTGTTTGTCACGTAATGCAAAATAGCTGCTGCAAAAAATTTTCTTTCCTGATCTTGACAAATGCATGCTATCCTGTCTGAACACACATGTGCCCCAAGTTAGGCTGAGATGCTCTACACATTTCTGTTTTTTAAAACGGACAGTGTTATCATATAGGTATTTACCCCCCAAAATTTTTCATTCACAGTGACCTGTCCTTTCCAGATATGATTTCTGAAATTGTATAGTCAACTCTGAAGATCCATTACTCTAGAATATAACTTACACATTCTTTGATTCCCATTTACTACTACTTACTATTTCATTTACCATGACACTATTGGGTTTAACTGGGCAACTCAGTTTGATGTAGGGACTGCAATATAGTAAGAAACTAGCCCCAGAACTTACTGTTCCATTCAGACTAATTCAATCATATAAAGCTGCTTCCCACCTTTACTAACATGGTTGGTGCCCTTTTAAACTTGAAAACAATTCCTTACAAGCACTTTCATAGGACTGATAGGCGTTTCAAAGCAATTGAATCCCATGATCATTTATGCCTTGCCAATACCCACACTTAGACCATACTTTCTTTCTTCAGAAGGCTTTGCCAGCCAATCCCAGGGCAAATTTGGGGGTACTCAGCCAATCATCTGGGCTTTGTATAAAGGACGATAGCGTGTCACACAGCTTAACCTGTGCAGCCAGTCTGTTCTAGAGGTGGGGGGAAGCTGTGTGATGAATCTTTCTTTCCATCATATTTTATTTACCTGCTGGAGAAAAATTAGATCCCTGGTTCTGGTATTTGTGGAACTACGAGACTTGTGGGGATGCAGAACAGCCAAGGAACAAGGTTGCTAATGGTGTGGAAAGTAAAGCATAGATCTCTCCTTACGAGTATTCTGAATAAAGGGACAGTGCTTCTAGTCTTTAAGACCATGATTTTCTTAGGAGCCTCTGTGGTCCTTCTAGTTGTCTGATATGTCTAACAAGCTATATTCCAAAGACTGTGTTGTACTCAATGATTAGCCTAATCAACACAGAATGATGACCAGTTTAGATTTGCATCCCATTCCCATGACAGTTAGCTGTGCTAAGTAGAAGGATTTTCTCATTACAGTTGCCACACGGTGATCAAAAAAGAAGGAATTATCAACCCATGTTCTAGGGTCCCCAACTAAATTTTCCTTTTTTTACTAAATGTTATAATACTATACTTCTTTGCATTTAATCCAAACCTATTTTCAGAATCCCGGGTATTTACAAGGGTAAGTTCTTGCTGAAGAGGGGTTACTATTAGATGGGAACTTGGCAATAATCCCTACTTTGCAGTCATCTGCAAACATAGCTAGCCAGACATACTGGCTCCACTATGTAGATCAGTAAAGTAAATGCCAAAAAGAAAAGGGTCCTAGTACTGAGCCCTTTGGACAACACTGATTACCTTCATGTTTTCTGATGAGGTGCCCATGTAGGCTCTGACTTTTAGCTAGCTTGTTATTTACCTTACCACATAGGAATCTATTTTAAAGCATTTAGCTTACTTACAATGCTTGCTTGGGGTATAGTGCTGAATGCTTTGGCCAGGTCAAGGTATGTCATGTGAACAGTAACATCATTGTTAACTGTGCATCCTTCTGGAAGAAATTAAGTAGATTTGCTAGGCAGGATCTTCCCCTGACAAAGGCAAACTGTTGTGGGTCAAGCCTAACAAGATTTTTTGATATCATAGTTTGTGGGGTCAGTTATTTATAATATGTTTTATGGTTTTACAGAAGAGATGCATCAGGCTGATAGGGTTGTAATTAAAAGGCAAGTTCAGTCCCAGCAAGCCAGAAAACAAAAACACAAATTTTAAATAAAATATAAAATTTAATAGCACAAAGTAAGCGCTTTCACGGTTGATAACTGCATCATCAGACAACAACATAATAACACAATACAGTTTAAAAAAGTTATACTGACCAATGAAAATAGTAGCTTAATTAGTAGAAACAATTCCAACATTTAAAGTGCTAGTGTACTATTAGTGCTTCAAAGGTCTCTGTTTCAAAAAAGGTTTCAGATAAACCATATAATTGATATCGGGGTAAGTGTCAGCCTTGAAAAACAGAATCCTCTTTTGTTCACAGGCTTCTGTCTTACATTTCAAATTACCAACCCTACTCCCCCTTCCATTACTATTTCCAAGGCAAAAAACTTAAAGTTATGACCCTCTCTTGCTTCAATGACATGTTTAGCCAATGCACTAGTACTCTTACAATTCCTAATGTCACGTAAATCTTCCAAAATTCTATCCCTAAAAGGGCGGTTCGTCTTCCCAATATAGTAAACATCACATGCAACACACTTTGAATAATATACAATGTTGTTAGTGCTACAATCTGCATAAAAAGGAAACTCAACAGAACATCGGAATGTAAGATGTAAGTAACTAGGTGCACTAAAATATGTTTACAAGCCTCACAGTGTCTGCATGGAAAACTACCAAACCTCTGAAACTCTATTAGTGAACTACTCTTTCCTGTAACAACGTTGCTGCTTAACTGTTCTATTGTTCTTAAATGAGAAGTTAGGTTTGCCACCAACAATATCTCTCAGATCATTGTTGGCATAGAGAATGTTCCAGTTCTTTTAATAATACTGCAACATGTATTAATGTCACTAGAGAAAGTTAGTGGAAACCTAACCTTCCTACCATTAATTGTGATATTGAATATGTTGGTGGTACTTCTGAGAAAAAAGGTTTGCCTCTAGTACCTCTGTCAAGAGATACTAGCCTGATGCATTTATCTACCTCTCTCCCACTGTACCCTCTCTCTCTCTAAGGAATCCTGTTTCAATTTAGCAAATGCTACCTTTAACTCAGCATCATCACTGTGCAGCCTCATCAACCTCTGGAATTATCCCTTAAGGACATTCCGTGGAATATGTCTAGGATGCATGCTTTGTCTATGTAGCAAAGCATTTTTCCTCACATCCTTCCTAAACATACCTGTACAAAAACAACCCAATTCACTCTTGTTGACAGTCACATCAAGAAATGAAATACTAGAATCCGAATATGCAATTGTAAATTTTAAAAAAGTCGTAGTGGTATGTAAATAATCTAAAAGATAGAAGGTTCTGCATATTGCCTTGCTACAACAGAAAAACATTGTCAACAAAACGTCTGTACCACAAAAGTGATGGGTTCTTATTGAGAACCATATCAAATTCCCATTTGGCTAACACAAGGTTGGAGTAGCTATTAGCACATGCCATGCCCATAGCCATGCCAACCTTCTGTAGATAGTAGTCGTTGCCAAACACAAATACATTGTTCTCTAAAACAATCTCAATAAGTTCACATATCAACCTCACTTTAACATCAGTGTAATGTTTGCCTTCAGTCAATAACCCTCTGATATTCTCGATACCTCAGTCATTTGTTTTCACCGTAAACAGAGACCCTACATCAAGGGTAACGAGTAGCTCTTTACTCATATCAAGCCCACGAGTTCCCTGATACAGATCTCATAGAAAATTTTGTGTGTCCCTTAAAATGGTAGATATTCCATCCACAGTAGGCCGTAAAGACTTCTCTATATAAACAGATAAAGGTTCTGTAACCCACCCTCTGCCTGACACAATAGGGCGCATAGGTGGGTCAGCAATGTCCTTATGTATCTTTGGTAGACCACAGACTGTTGGTACCACTGGATTGTCAACACAGAAATATTTGAAAATGTCTTCAGTAATTAGAAAATGAAAAATCAAAACAGCTACTTTCTCCACCAAAGCTTTAACAACACTAGCATTAACAACTGAGAAAGTGGTCTGGTCACCGAGTAAATCAAGCATAGCCTGCACATACTTGCCCCTGTCTATTACTACAATACCCTCACCCTTATCAGCAGGGCAAATTTCAACAGTATGCATTCCCTTCAATTCAAACAAAACTTCCTTTTCATTGAAAAACTGACATTTATGTTCCCCATTTAGGGAATCTCTAATCTCAGTTTCACATAAATTGCAGAATGCTTCAACAGTAGGATGAATCTTGGATATATATGTACTGGGTTTCCTAAAAACAGGACATATTGTATTACTTGCATCCTGAGAAAACTCAAAACACAAAGTAAGATCTCTAGCAAACAACTTTAAATTAAGTAAAACATCAGTCAAATCTGATTGCTGAGACGGTACAAACGAGAGACCTTTATTCAGTACAGAGCATTGTGCCTCATTCAGCCTAATGCTGGATAAGTTCACAGTTAACTCACCTTCATTGCACTACAGGTGTTCATATACACCATAGGGTCTCCTGTCTGCAGCTGGCATACTCTCCCTCTCCTCCCTCTGCTTTGGGACCGAGGCATCCGTTGCTTCTTCGTTATCGGTAGTGGTTGAGAGAGCAAAAAAAGAAAAATTCATTCTTAGCTGTAATTCCAGTGGTCAGTGGTAGGCCCACCATTATTTAGGGGAATCATCACTGCAGTGCGTCAAACATCACAGACAAAACCTGTAGCTAAACTAAAGTTTAACAGTTTGTGGAATGGCTCTGCATGGACAGGCGTAACACTATTTATTAAATGTCCAGTATATTGTCAAAGTCCAGCACCTTCAGTATACGTTCCTTTGTGATAATATAAGGTATAACAGATCCTGAAATTTGTCGACTTTGGATAGAAAGTCTTGGTGGTAAAATTAGAACTGAATTTATATGCTTGTATATTGACAATATCTATTGGGTCTGCACAGGAGGTATTGTTTTGAATGGGTTAAGGGCAATGTTAGGTGTTAGTCCTTAAATTTCCTAACATAGCTAAATAATGATTTATAACTGTTCTTAGCTTCGGACACTAACCTAACTTCATGGGTTGGTTTAGCAGACCCAATAATATTTTTTTGAAATTCTTAGCAATATTTTTGATGCGATCCTTGATACGAGGGGTTTATTTTCCTTTGTATTAAAGCTTATGTTGGTGGACCGGTGGTTTGTTTTTGAATTTCCTATTATATTTTCCTCTGGTTGGGACTGCCAACTGTATGCCTTTATCTAAGTAGACAAAGAACTCCTTCGTGAAGCTCCCTGCTGTGCCAGCAACATGCCTGGTGCTACCATAAAGTAATTTTGAAATCTCATCAAACAATTGGAGAAGGTTAGTACTTTTGAATTCCTTGAATTCAGAGGTATTTGTTGCAACGGCTTTATGGATTTTGAAGGTCAATATAATAAGTTTATGGTCCGACTTAGCTGGGGAAGGAGATACCAGGGGAGTAGTGCATGAAGTGGCTATATTTGTAAGGATCACAACAATAATATTATTTCCTCTAGTGGGCTGATTAGCTGTCTACTCCAGGGAGTTTCTGATTATTAGGCCCAAGAACTTCTGTGCATATTCTACACTGGAGGTATAGGTGCTCCTGTTTACTGTGGGGTAGTTAAGGCTTCCCAGTATAAAGGAGGGATTTCTTGTTTACAGGGAGTTCATACAGTACATTTAAGAATCTTACATGATTATCAGATAACATGAAGGGTATCCACTAATAGGCTATCATTTCATAGTTTACCCTGTTTAGGATGATCTCAAGTTCCGTGAGTTTAGTTTGTAGATGTGTTGGAATCTGTCTGGAGGTGATATGGTTCTTTACAAATATGGAGATGCTACAACAGATGCCATTAGGTCTAAAGGCATGGAAGGCACAAAACCCAGGTATGGGGAGAATTCACTGTAGTTTCTAAGAGGATGATCAAAAGAATGAGTGAGTAATTTACTTCAAAGAAGTCAGCAGCACTCTAGAGGACCAAAAACAAATTATACCGCCAAAGAGTAACAAAAATATTTGCATTATATACCAGTTCTAGATCAATAAAATGAACTCAGCATTATGTGTATGTAGTACATTTTTATTAGCATATGCATGCCTGCTGTGAGATGTCATGTGTATGTCTGAATGTGTAACTTGTTGACTGCTGACTTAAGGTATATACAGTTTTGTCTCTCTACTAAAAGTACAGTACTACGACTGGCAGCTGTTATGACCAATGCAGTATTTGTGCCTCAGGTCACATATTTATACATGTGTTTATACCACCAGCAGAGCTATAACTACCATATCTAGAGTATACTACAGTCCCCTGATCTGGCACCCCATTGGTTCTAAGCTCTAAGTTAAATAGAAAAAAATCAATGCATTCTGCTGAAACTGTAGCAAACTGCTTGCTAAAAATACAAGAAGCAGCTTACTACAGTCAGAATACCACAAATGAAGCACTGCAGCATTTTAGCCATGACTGCAAATAAAGTATTGGTATTCATTTCTGAATGCTGGTACTGCAATACTGCCCCATCAGAACTGTTGATTTCACCTCCTAACACCTTGCACCCAGGGCAGTCACCCCCTCCCTTTTCTCCATCGTAACCACACATCTGACCACCAGTTTAAAACTGATGACTATCATCTTAAATGCTGAGGGTGACTACAGTGTGTGTAAAATTGTCCCTTCATGCATTGCAAACAAACAAATGAACAAAAAACATTGATATTTGCATGGGTGAAAAGGATTTTTGTAGAAAGATGGTTTCTGTACCTTTGTGAATTCTTTGGTGGTGTAGACCTATCATGCAGCTGAGCAAAAATATGTGACTACATCATATAATCCACTTTCCAGGAGGCAGAATGCCACAGACAAGAAAGCAGGGTTAGAAAAAATGGTCTGACCTTTCACACAGGATGCCAAATAAAAACTGTAACAACTGTGTGAGAAGAGGCTGAACATCTCCTGAGAGACCTTAGTGAACAGCAGTATGTTATTCTACATGCTTGTGTCATTTGTTTGACAGCTATTCACCTTCTAACTACAACATGTCCTCTTTCCATTACATATGAGATTATAGCAGAATATGTATTCATTATTCAAATATGAGATTATAGCAGAATATGTTTTCATTAAAGTTGTAATGTATTCAGTTACTGCAGTGATGTACACATAAATTAGCTCACAATGCAACTTTGCTAACACCTGCCTGTTTTCTATGTATATCTTTACTTTAGTCTTAGTTTGCTTCAACATTCTCCTCACAGAACAGCGTAGCAGTCCTAGGGCAATACCCTGTTTCTGACCATTTATACTGTTTTTTCAAGTTGTCTACTCTCTGTCTTAACACCTGCTACCTATCTGTCTTTCTTTTCTCCCAGAAAAAAAAACATTCTGATTTGTTAACCCCCTCCCGAGGTTGTTCAACCAGAAAACGATCGCCTACCACAAATGCTCGGGTCAACATAAAAGAAAAAGTGTGAAGAAACTTCTGTAGATTATTTGTATAGCTGCATCTACACCATATACTAATATAATGGCATTTTCTTTTCATTTTTTTCAGTAATCGTATACTGGAAAGCACACTCACCAGGGTTGGCAGCCTAACCTATTAAACATCATCTGTTAGCCCCAATCCATAATAGAGCAAACTAATTAGCAAAACTTCGACTTTACTCTTGTGACAACATACAATACCTCAAGTCAGTCACATCCCCTCCAAGCACCACATAAACTATGGCTTGCATTGGGTCTATATTATATCACTGAACGCTTAAAAAAGCGAACGCTGATTGATCGACCTAATTTAAGCGAAAGCTTACAATCTCGAACTGTCAGATCAGCGATTTTTTTCCCAGGGAAAAAAATTGCTGATCCAAAACACATACACACAACACAAGCACACCAAACAAACAGAAATCCACACACATACACCTAAAATCTGATACCTAACCCTACACTAAACTATGCACACACCACTAACTACCCACTTACCTTAACCCAAACCCTAACCCTAAGGTCCATCACTATCGCACACTCACCTCACCCGCTCCCTAACCCTAACTCACTTAAATCCGCCCTAACCCTCATGTCCACTCAATCGCACACACACCTAACCCAAGCCCTAACCCTAACTCACCTAAATCACCCTAACACTCACATCCACACAATCGCACACTTACCTGAATCCAACTGGTAACTTTCCACCATAACACTGAAAATACCGAAGCAACAGAAATGGACAACCAAATTCTTTCCCTAGGAAAAAATTTGAGTTTCTGCTGCTTCGATATTTTGCAGTTTCGCAGAAATAATTTCGATCAATCAGTGTTCGCTTTTTTAAGCGTTCGAGGATATAATATAGACCCCTTGCATTTACCGATTTTAACAGTAATACTAGAGAAATCATATTGGTATTTTCTGTCCTTAGCAGTCACTACACTGTAGTCCATACCTAGCATATATATGGCAGTGCATAGTTGCCAGTAATTAGGCTATTGTTATACCCTGTGAATATTTACAACCTGACTGAATAAAAATAATAAGAAAACAAAAGTATAGGACAGACAAAACTTGCTCCAACTGCTTTTTTCAGTGATAATTTTATATAGTGATCATCCTTCAGGTTCTTCCTGCTCCGTTTGCCCTCACTGTGCTCAGGCTCACTCTGTTCCTATACCCTACCCCTATTCGCAACCACCCTCACTTTCCTTAGGCTTATACCTAAAAGACCACACCCCCTGCTCAGTCACAAAATTACCTCTGCATCCAGTCTATTCACTCCACCAAACCGTCATAATCAGTCAAACTCCTTCCTTCACAGTCCTACGTGTACTCATCCTACAACACTCTCACTCAGCTTGCATTGATGTTATACCACTCCCACAAAGCCTAATTGCATGCCATCCTACACCTACTCAGCTAACTCCCTTACCATTCCTACTCTTACTCTTCTCATCTATCACAGTCTCTCTTACCCACTGTACCTTACAATCTCACAATAACAAAAGAACCAACATAATAACCTACAAGCCATTCTATTATTCCCTTTTCTAGGGTTAACATTCGACTGTTCGCTATACTGTTAACCATCCTACTCACAAGCACATATCACCTTACCTCCTACCACCATTTCCATGCATATACACCTACTACTCCTGTTAACTTACCTATCAATACTACACACCAACATTACTATCTCACCACAACTGTTCAATAACACACCCAACCATCTATTCACAATAAAATATCCTTCCACTCATATTCCCCCACATATTCTATGCAAATACTGCAAGCTCTCCAACAGGCTCTCACACAGATTCTCACTCAAGGCCTTTTTACTCAACCTCACTGGGAACATTCACCCAAATCCAGGCCCTGACCCTCAGTTTCAGCCACCCGTCCTTCAACTAGACTCTACCTTGCCAAACTCCTTTCTTTGCATACATGCTTCCTCTGACCTCTTAATCTTAAATATCAACCTTAGAAGTGTTCTAAACAAAATACCTGAATTCCAAGCAGCCTTAGCTCTATACTCTCCAGACATAGCAATACTTACTGAATCCTGGCTAAAGAACCACATTAAAGACACAGAATTTCTGCTCCAAGGTTACAATATTCATAGAATTGACAGAACACACAAGTGTAGTGGTGGTGTAGCAATCATTTACAAAACCCACCTTACTCTACAGCAAGTAGACACCACCCTACCCCTTACTGCTGACTCATGAATCTTAATCTCATGCCTTCAAATTAATAAGTCCATTATCATCATAGCTGTCTACTTCTCCCCAGGAAACGACAATCTTACAATTGAAAACCTACTTAGTTGGATCTCTATGACAAATAACCAGGAAATTATAATCTTAGCTGACTTTAACCTCAACTGGTCAACATGCTCCTCCATAAATCCAACAAATCATATAAACCTCTTTGGTTTTTCCCAACTTATCTCCACACCAACAAGAATTGAAAGACACAATGATAAACTTTCCATTCTAGACTGGATTCTCTCAAACCACCCAAACCTAAGCTCTCAGTCCAGCTGCCTCCGAGACTCACTAAGTGATCACTCTCCCACCTACTTAATTAGGCATAAATCACACTCCACTAAAACAATTATCTATAAGCATACCCATACAAAAAACACTTCTCCATAGAAACTTCTAACTCCCTCTTAATACATCATAACGGGTCCCCTTTAAGACACCTTCCCCTTGATGAGGCTGTTGACTACTTCAACAACTCATTCTTAAGTATCCTAAACTCTCTAGCCCCTATTAGCCCCTATTAGGAAAGTACGTTGTAAATCCACATCACCTCAATGGCTATCTAAAGACACCATAAATATAAAGAAACAAAGAGACAAAGCATGACAAAATTATCAGTCAGCAAAAAACAAAGCTTCCCTTCAAAACTATTGCCAACTACGTAATTTAGCCAAAAAACAAATTTGCTCTGACAAAAAGTCTTACTACACCCTGATCCAACAAAAACACAAAAACAACCCTCAAAAATTCTGGCACTCCATAAATCAACTTTTAAATCCTGGACAAACCACTACCCCCTCTCCAACCACCCCCAATCCCAACATAAGCATAGCAGCCCAATTTAATTCATATTGTATTAACTCCATTCAGGCCTTAGTAAACAATAGCAACACCCCCCCCAACCATTCCCACAACTCCTACCCATCAATCTCCTACCTTCTTATTTCAGCCCATCTAGACCACTTATATCAAAAAACTCCTTCATCAACTCAAACCCACTACACTTGCAAATGATCAACTCCCAAATTAATATCTTAAACTAGCAGCTGACTCCATCTCATACCCAATCTCCCTACTTATCAATCACTCCATTACTGAACAGTATGTACCAGTATTCTGGAAACTCTCCTATATTTTTCCCCTGCATAAGGGTGGACAATCCACAGAATTTTCCAACTACAGACCCATTGCCGTACTATCCCCATTATCAAAATACTAGAAAAATGCATTCATTCTCAATTACTGGCCTATCTACAACAAAACAATCTTCTCTTCAACTCACAGCATGGTTTCAGACCAGGGCACAGCACCACAACTGCTCTACTTAGTTTCACAGATTCCATCAACCACCACAAAAATAGTAACAACCTTGTCTCCTCTATTTTCCTTGACATGTCAAAAGCATTTGACACTATATCTCATAATAAACTACTACAAGAACTATCATCCCTACAACTCTCACTATCCTCCATCACTTGGGTTCACAGCTATCTGTCCAACCGACAACAAGCCATCAAGTGAAAACAGGAAATCTCTAACCTTCTACCAGTCACCACTGGAGTCCCACTAGGCTCAGTTCTCAGTCCCTTATTATTCTCCATCTTTACAAGCAATCCAGTTCTGCATCCACACATGCTACTATACTACAGTATGCAGATGACTCGACAGTCATCTGCACAGCCCCCTTTCCACCCCGAACTCCTAGCTAAAACTCAGAAAGCTTTCTCAGACATTGAACGGCATCTCAAAGAAAAACAACTCATACTAAATCCTAACAAGACAAAACTTTTGATATTCTCCAGCAATAGATCCACAGATCCCAGTAACCCTTCCAGATCTTCTCTTCCAATGGAACCAAAATTGAACCAGTAGATAGCACAAAGTTACTAGGTGTCACAATAAACAGCTCCCTAAAATATGACAATCACATAGCCCTAACCATAAAAAATACACATTAAACTCAGCTATCTGGAAATACCTGTTACTACTCTATCCTACTACTGCCATTTTTTCCAAAAA